>NW_019101546.1:110172-171276 GCF_001856785.1 Myzus persicae | reverse complement strand
AAAAAAAAAAAAAAAAAAAAAATGAATCCACTCAAAATGACAATCGTAAAGTCAAAAACGTAATGTTTACTGCCATCAATTATTATAATATTTCAATATATGGTAAGATGCCTAATTATTACGATAAGTCCATATTTAGACATATACCTGAATACAACACATACAGTGGAATAAAATATAAGACAGCTCAAAAAAAAAATTAGTGAATACAAATAATACGATTACCTATCAATATGATTGACACTAATTGCGAGGGCAGCGAGGCCAATACTGTACACTCATACTGATAAAATATCATACATTTATATGACTATATTGTACACGTTAAGTATTAATATTAAATGAACAAAGGCGTGTACTGCAGTTCGTACTGCCCTATAAAATCACGATGATAACGACTATAAACAGCAGCAACCGAAGACGATTTGTGTTTTGCAAATACTGACAGAACGAGTTTGAAAATATTGCTACTCGGAGTTGCTATGTATTGTGTGTGTAAATATAGCGAACAAAGTGTACGATACAATCAATCCTATTTAACTTTTGTAATATTTTTATCTTTATCTTTTCGTTAGTATATTATAATAGTTGTGTTATTATAATTATTATTGAAAGTATTGCGTTATTACGTTATATTTTAACGAACGACTTTTTAGTAATATTTTTGTAGTGTTCTTTTCTTTATAGTATAATAATTGTGTTATTATTATATTATTATCGAACGCATTAAGTATGCGCTGTGAATCACCAACTCGTTTTTTATTCAACTCGTCATCCGGTGTTATCAATTGTTTTAAAGTATTTACTGTTTGGTTTATCATTAATAATGATTTTCTTTTTGACAGAAAACAGAAGTTGCTAATCGATTTTAGAAATAAATTGCTAGACCACATCACACACACACAGATAGAATACCTATACATTATGCAAAAAGTGTTGGTATACAGGTTTAAGTATATATATACATACTCTATAATATATATAGCTCATAACAAAATAGAAAATTGGCTTTGTACAAATATTAACGATTATATTAATTAATAACAAAAACAAAAAAAAAAAAATAACTGTAGTAAATTATTAATTTTTCTCGGGTGCTTGATTAATTTGCAAAGAAATAAAATCATGTACATAATTTAATATTTATATAGTGGAATGATTACTTTTTTTATACTTAAGGAATACTATCAATTTTATTTCTGAAAGTCTCTTATTTTTGGTCGTATAATTCGACAAATATTTCAGTATATTGTCATTTACTTTCTCGTCTATTTTAGAATTTAAATGAAAACGAACGTTGAATCGTATTTCGATGCGTACGATTTAGAAATCTAATAAATACTTTTATGTACGGCTTTCGACTTTCGCGGTGACATATCGAATTTATTGACCAATTTCGTTGGTCCCGGCAGGTAATATAATATATTACCTAATCTACATTAGATTACTTTTCGATACCTACGTTTATAATGATGACATATACGGATACACCGGTTAAAGTGGTCAAAAGTCAATATATATATCCAATTTATACGGTATGCATAATGCAAATGTCGGTTAAAATATACATCTGAATGTTGTGCTATTATACCTTTTTTTTTTTTTTTTGAAACCGGGAACGGGTGGGAACTGTTTAGCACAATACTGCCACCCTGTGCTATTATACCTACATATATTTAGTGTCTGGAGACTGTCGTGAACGTAAGTTTTAGGATATTTTTATCATGTATACACGGTATAGGTATCGTATACAATAGCTACATAATAAAGGTGTAGGTGTTCACGGCAGATTTAAAAACAAACATTATTTTTGCAACGTATCGTATGCATAATATTGTAGACTTATGATATTATACTCGTAGATATATGGTTTTCTACCTGTATAGATTTTCAATAATATTCTAAACAATCAATAATTTAGTTTGTTGCGAAGAATAAGTATGGTTACAGTTCTTGCCCCGTTGCCATAAAAACGTCAAAACTAACAACGATGTATATACGGCGCGCGCGTTTAATACTTCCCGAACTGGGTCAATCACAAATTGACATTCAGTTATTTACGGCCGTGTAAGCTATTATTTTGTCTGCGAAATGTACACACAGTACACTCACACGCACACGCCGACGGGTATAAAAATAATATAGATCCTCTTGTGCAAATCGAATTGGACACGGGGTATACGGGAAAAAAAAATCCGAATCGTGTACAAGAGGCAGAAGAATTTTTTTGACAACCGACTGTGTTGTGGACCGTGTGTGTTTTCCAATTTTTTTTTTCATTATTATTATTATTTTTATTATTCGGTAGAAACCATAAAATATAATAGTAACAATAGTAATAATAATAATAATAATGGGGAATCTCTATTTTATCTCGCATGTTTTGTAGACGACTACCTGCGCCCGCTGGATCTCCTTAGCGGGGGGGACGACCCCATTGTAAACACACACTCACCGTACACACTACAAGCACGATATATACTTTTATTCTTCTTATTATTATTCTTACTATTATTAGTAAATCTGACCGTACACAACAACACGTCGAGACGATGATACATGTCATCTGGCGGATCGGCGGATTAGCTGCACGATACAAACATAAATTTACCGTGGGTAAAAACACTACCTACTATATAATGTATGATATAGTAATAATAATAGATATACCATATTATTGTATTGTATATGATGTTATGTGATATTATTTTAACCATAAATCGTTATAATAATACCATATTTATATACAAACACAAATAACATAATATTCTTTGATGCTTTGTCGAATGAATTAAATAATAATACTATATTAAGTAGCCCCCCCAAAGGTCAAGAAAAAATACGTATACAAATTATTATTTTATTATACAATTGACATAAGTCAGTGTGTAGTAACTAGTAAGTATCGCGCCATCATGATTAAACACTGACGACTTTGATGAGGTTTTTTCCATTTATATATATATTTATTAGTTGCTAATGGATCAGATTTTATAATGATGGGGTGATCGCCGTAGAACCTATGGCACTGGTTATATGGGCCATTTCGGAAATTATTATTTTTTATTTGTTTGCTATAGAATTTTATGGTATAGAAGATATGATTATTTTAATTAAAGACTGCAGGAGAAAGAAAGTCAATATTATCCTTTTTTTGACGGATCTAAAATTAAATTAGAAAAAGAAGTAGCTAACCCTAGCTGATATTTTAATTTGTTTCGTTTTAAGACTATTATAACTTTTTTGTAAAATTAATATTTGTCACATAGTATAATATTTCCAGGTAATGATATTATCTTCTACAAATATCCACAAAATATATCGATACTGTGATTTATAATCCTTCTGCGTACAGGGTTTCGTTACGCAATTTCCCCCAAAAGGTATATCCGATTAGTATATTATGTAATATCCATGTGGATGAGTTTCTAGTACTTATACCATGGTTATCTAGCGATTAGAGTCTATACCAAGTATTTGCACTGGCGGAGATTAAACACGCATATAGTCATCTATACTCATCTATGATAGAGCGTGTTGTATTCACGTACCGCGGGCATAACTCGCTATGATAGTTATAATATCATAATAATAGGTATATCCTGTCAACGTGTGTGGACGTGATCACATTATAATACCTACCCATTGCATTGTACTTATATACAGATCGAATCCTTTCCCCCCCCCCTTACGGACAACAAAAGATCCAAAACACCGCATTAATAAAACATATTTTGGAATAGAAATAGTGGTGAGAGGTGGTGGATAATAAATTGGTGGAGGTATGGTGGTCGAACGCGACACTTATAGGTAGACTGCGGAATCCATTAATGTCGAAACTTCGCGAGACGTTCCCCAGAACTAGGTATAATATGTAGGTGGGTACGAATTTTACGAGGAAGATCAAAAAAATACGAATTCTGGTCTCGTGTCGAATTCGTAAGTCGGTCGTTGACGGGGTTCTGTGTGATTTATTGATATAATATAGGTAAGGTCAGGTAAATTAAAGCTATAGGTAGGTTGGTTTCAACCACAGCAGATATCAACGAACAGCGTTTTGAGAACACAATAATAATATAATACCTATACCTAGTGTACTGTGTAGTGTGTAACAATATATGTAGTACCTACTGCAGTAGTATAGGTAGGTAAATCATGATTTAATATTTTAGACAACACAATTTATACCCATATTATAATATGTTTACGCCGGCACGCGGCATATGGCAAGATTTTCTAATTATCCGCGAACTGATTTTTTTAACTAAATAATATATTGTGCTTCTATATATTATTATATACTATCGAACCACACTAATTTGACCTACCTATACACCGTGTATCAGGATGCACTTTATGATTAAATTACTCATATTACTCAGTGCCCTATGCATATTTTTGAATTCTGTTTGGAACTAGACTATTGGATCATCAATTCTAGACAGAATTCTCAAATATATGTATACTGCCGTCCTAAGGAAGAATGCCGTAAATAGAAAAAAAAAAAAAATGAGATTATTCTGTATTACGTTTAAAATTACAGTTTTACACGTTGTTTTTAAGTAAAAATGCCGTAACTATGGTTATTCATCGAGATATGTGTGCTTTTAAGAAACAAATATTGCCGCAATTGTAATTAAATATAATCGATGCTTAGCAAAAACGCCGTAATCACAGTTTGCTAGGGAAGATTGCCGTATCTTTTTCTAAAATACGGCGTTTTTACTTAGCACTTCATTATAATCTATATTTACGGCATTGTTGTTTAGAAAACTGGTCGTCAATAAGCCGTATCTTATAATTTAATTTTAAATTACTGATAATGTTTGGAGTTTTGCTGTTGTACACCATTATACACATTCTATATTTCGTTCAGTTATCTATGATATATCGTCGTGAATTGACGAAGTACAATTTTTATTTTTGCAATGATGCACAACATGAATTTGTTTATGACCCAAACATAAATGTTATACCAGGTTCACCAGACTCAACAATTACAATTGCATCAGACTTATTAGATGGAATTGAAGAACTCATTCAAGGTAAAATAGTAATACATAGTCAACTCAGATGATATTTGTGCCCAAGATATTGTTTTAAATTATTTTGAAGCCGGGCACACATTTATGTCGGCCGATAGTTTCCACCATCAAGTGGAACTTTCTTTAAAACGTCAGAAGAAAACCTACGATTTCGAAGATTTTGCTAAAGCAGTAGGGGCGGCCAATAAAGGAAATGTTAACATAAAAAAAATGAGTTTTTCTGATTTTTTTCAATGGAAAGACTATAAGGCACAACAGAAACTATTAAAGTCCACAAATAGAGTTTTGTTGAGAGACATTGTTTCAATAAAAGCTGAACGTGGAAAATACGTATTGTTTACTAAAAGTCAGTTTAATGATGAACAATACACAACATTAGATTTCCTTCAAAAAAAGTATATGAACAAAAAAGGAATGACTCTGCCATCTTCGCATACAGAAAATTGTGGAATACCAATAGAAAAACGTGACGATATTCTTTCAAATTTGAGTCAAATTCTCCCAAAAAATAGAAAACAATTTTGGGAAAATATAACGGTACATAAACAATAATTCATCTAAATTATATAATATGTTAAACTGCTGCAAGTATCTTTTTTAATAATTTATTTTGTGTATCTCATATTTGCATATATTTTAATTTTAATTTTTATGTATATTAAAAATGTATAATGACTAGATGACTTTGATTTCAAGATAAAGATATTGTAATTACTTTCAAATTGTGTTATAAATTAAAACTAAAAATTAGTATTGATAATATACGGCGTTATTTCTGTAATTGTTAGTGATTAGTACATTTTGGTATGCTACGGAAAAAAGCCGTAACTAGAATTACGGCATTTTTGCCAAGTAACTTATTCTAAATAATTAAGTACGTACTTAGCATGAATATCAAAACAAGCATATCTTGGTGAATTAAAAATTTTAAATAAAATTGAATAGTTCCATTGCATTCATTGAGTATATTTCCGTAAGAAAATATGTATTTTACTTTGAAAAATATTATATTTATGAAAATAGAACTACCAAAAACTACTAAACATAAAAATTCATTTTTCTCGAAATGGCATGAAGGAAACTTACGGCATTCTTCCTTAGGACGGCAGTATAGGGTGCCGAGTACTAATGTAAATAACTGAGTAATAGAGTGTACCCAGTTTTAGCGGATACACTGTATAGTTGGTATTATATAATTATACTAAATACCAATGCACATAAATATTTGGACGTCATATACATTATATTATTCAGTTATTGATTGTTGGGGTAATTAAATCCGTATTCCGGTATCCGCTGTTACCGTATAACCTGCACGAGACTAAAAGCCTACAACTATAATATATAGCTGACTAGCGGTCACATACTATACAAAATATATTATAATATGATAATCAATGAACGTATCGAAATTTGGACCGACTCGATATTATAAATTATCATAATTTCCGTATTAACCGCAAAATCGCATAAAATATAATATTACCACCGGAGAGCTAAAATGCCATTAAAATATTAGGTAAAATCGCAATTTATTCTTGTGATATAAACTTTTATTAACATTAAACATGTTATTCATACATTATAATGTCTTATTAAAGGTGCATATACAGCTCACTCATAATGCCGACTTCAGTTTCGTATACCATAATTATAGCTATCTTGGAGACTAGCATGGAAAAGAAAAATGCATTTAATAAATGTAAGAAAAAGATTGGGCACCCGTAAAAGAATAAAATAAATAAGATAAATATAAATAAAAGAATAATTATTAGCTTCAATGAGTATAATAAAGTATGTAATTTTTAACAAAACACAATAATTATAATTTTGACCTATATCAGATCAAACGGGTCAAATCACCCAGATATATTATATATTATACAAACATTCTGACTGGTTTGTCAGCATTCAACTATGCAGAATTTGTCGAAGTATATCCTTCACTTTCAGGGAGAAATATCCAATAGTTGACACTCATTTTAACATAACAGAATAATTCTTTCAAAAACGTCAGAAATATAATTTTAGGTAAGAATAACCACCACATAACCATCACGCAATGTTTAGATTCAGACCTGCACGGCTTAAAGCCATAACAACGATAAAAAAAAAAAAACTAAAAACCATATCTCTTGAAACTTTTTGGTGAAAACCTGTGACTCGAAACAGAATATTAAACAAAAACAAAGTAAAGCAATGGTGACGAGTCCATAAACTATACACACGCTATCCAGGCGCTTACGACGGTTGAAATCACTCACCTCTTATTCATGATGGCGAAGTTTTATAATATTATAAATATTTTTATAGATGCATATTTTTTTATGTTCCGGATCATTTGCCCATTATATAGAATTATTTTTGGACAATTCTCGGGTATATTCATCAATGCCATACTAATAAAGGCCAGGTTAGGCAATATGTATATCTTTCTTATACATGGATGTGCATTTATTATTGTGGGTAATAACTTTGTACCTATACAGTTGCGAAATATATTCGCCTTATAATAATAATAAAAAAAGTATTCAAAGTTTAGGTGGGCGACGAGTAGTGGACCTGCATTTTGCGTGGTAGGTACACTTCTGTTCAAATCCCCTCCGCCCATCGAAACTTTAGAAACTTATAAGTTTATAACTTATTAACTACTGGTTCGAATTTTTATGTAAAAAAATTCTCAGAAAAATATTATGCTTCGGAGAAGAAAATTAAAAATGTATGTCGTCATCCAATAAAGTGAAAAACTTGAAAATAATAATAACCGTGGAAAGAGGTAAAAAAATTATTTTTATTTTTTTACCGAAAATGAAGTGTGACAGTACCTATAATGACTTCAAATTGTGTAAGTAAAATAATCTCGAAAACGATGGATATTACCTATATAACTTTAAGAGGTACACTTGGTGTTAATAATGTTTGAAAGTATCACTACATATCTCTATTGTTCTACACGACAATATTATGCTTACATATTATTTTGATTAAAATATTATTATAAAACTATTATTTGTGATTGTTATATATTATGCTTTCCGTCATAGGATACATCATGATCATAAACATTTAAGATGACAGATTGATTGTTTTTATATAATATATACCATATGCGATGTGGCGGGTAGGGAGGGATTTGTTAGAGCGTTATGTAAACTTTATTATGTTTCCCATTGTTAACACTTGAATTTAAACCCTACAGGGTATAGACACTCCACTCGAAATATTATGGCTATATTGTCCGATTGCCAGGGAAATATTATTATATTATTATTAGGAACTCATACACACTGATTTTGTTTCAAACAAAATACAACTATATGAACTAGTTGCTTGCACAAAACGTTTGTGTGCTCAGAACTGTTTCGATCAAATTGCCCGAAACGATATGTACATAATACACTTTGAGCCTTTGAAAATATAACAATAATATTGATATTAAACTCGCGCAATAAATCACACTATGATATTACTATGCGAGTTGACATTATTAATTATTCATAAATAATTTAGTTTTTGTTAAAATCGATTAGAATTTGAATCTGTATGACATGGCAAAAAGTTTTTATCAAACCACCGATCAAGGCAGTTTTTGTATTAAAAACGCCATCATTATTATTTTATTTAAAATTTAAAAAAATATTTGCCATATTTCGCGTAAAGCAAGATAATATAATATAATATCATATACCAGGTACTTATACTGCAGTATTTTCTGTTCGTTATAGGGCACATTGTTTTCCTAAATTGTTTTGCCCACAAAGAAATATCAAGTTATCCATACCTTTAATTCTTATCAATACCTACTTAAGTTATTTTTCGATAAATGATATTAAAATATGTAGTAGTGGTACGTGGTAACAATTTAATTCGTATCTATCACTGCTCGTATACGGTGTGTTATTGTGTATCCGTAGTGATTGATTTACACCAAACGGGAGAATGTGAGAGGATTTGGATGTTAGACAATTAGACAGTTAGTTATACCGAGTGCAGTGTAACGTATATTTAAAATAAAATAAATGTAATATAAATTATTTTAATTTACCGATGACCTGGCTGCAAAAATACTCGGAGCAAGTGATCAAACGAGACTAGTTCGGCGAACATATGTCCAGCAGGCCGAACGATTATTATGATAGATTTTGTTTACTAATCAAAATAGTTATACCTATGATATAATATGTACAGTATACAATACTATACGTAGGTAATATTATAATTATACGAATATGAAAACTTTAATGGTGTTCCATAGCAGTGTTTAGTAGAAATCTAAATAAATCGCATTAATTTTTCTCAATTAAAATGTATACCTAGTGTATGAAAAGGAAAATTGGTTATGGGTAAGTACTATTATAAAATATAAAACGAAATTAATATACCAAGTATAATATATATTATAAGCATTTTTTAAAATATATTTTCTCATTCGTTACAAGTTTACATGTAATACAAAATGGTTCAAACGCTGAGCTAAATAATCTCGACAAAAAAATATGACTTCAAAGTGATTAATTTAAATTCTATTCTGAGATATTTTGAATTCGTATTTTATTCTTCAAAGTAATATTATAATAAATCTACGTGATTCTGGATTAAGCTAATCAAAATAAGTATACATAGCATGAGTATGGTTAAGAAACGTTATTATGCTTTAAATAAAGCTAATACGATTGTATATTAATATTTATTTATAGTTATTAAGTTCATGTAGGCTAAAAACCTTTGTAGTTGATGCCTTTTTTCAAAATATGTATATAAAAAAGCTAGTACAATATTATACGCTATTTTATAATAATAGGAAGGTGTAAGTATGTAAATTAATATTATTCAATGTTGCATTTTTTTCCTTTCATATTTGAAAGGATTTTAATTATAATTAAATACAAGAGACCATTTTATAAAAAAAGTAGTAAACGAGATAAAATAATAATCTCTAAAATAAACATAACCGTAAAAAACATGACTAATATTTTACATAAATATAGGTAGTAGCAGGTACATTTTAATGCGAAAACGTACACTTAAATTTAATGTATACATTATACAATAGCGAATGAATAAAATATGTAGGCGAAGCGCAAGACACATAAAATGATGATGAAGGTGTATCTCTAATATTAATTATTAATAGGTAGTTTTAGATTTGAACGTATAATATAATATACATAATATTGTCTAATTGCTATAATAAAAATCTTGCACCACGCTGTTGGGCGTGCATACAATAAAGACGTGATTAATACTCGCTGTTTCCCCCTCCCTCGCACACCGTAAACCACAGTATTACACAGACGATGGTAATAATTAGAAGAAAAGTCTCCATTATGTCATCATTGTGTTAATACAAATATTACCGTAGTATATCAAGGCGTTATAATAATATAATAGCGTATGAACACACATTACTGGTAGTTATTATTGATAGTAACATGTGCAAACGACACCGATGCGACCATATTATAAAATAGATAGGCTAAGGTTAGGTTAGGTTAGGTTAGGTACCTAGACAAATTATTATATTATACACGTATATCATCTACTATATAGCTACCTACTACAACAGTCGTTGACGATATAAATTTAAAATCTAATTATAGACCGCGGCGCCGGATTTGAAATTTTAGAAGTGCACTACGCGCTCCTTTGTCGGTCGAAAATGGAAAATGCTCGAATTTCCCCTGAGTAACCGTCATAATATTGCACTTAACAAATACACTCGCGTTTTACACACACACACGCGTAGTATATATATATATATATATATATATTACATATCATATATGTACATAGAACTCGAAGAAAAATCGCTTCAAGCAAACATGTATGATACCGTACAATATACTAGCCACAGATATATTATATATTTTATTATATATACATAAGCTAGGTCCCGAATAATTCAAAATATAATTTTCTTCAATATTGTTCTCGAACGTATCATAACATACCTACGATCATAATGTATGTAATATATTTTGTATGTGTGCATCTATAACCTACTTTATTAAATTCATTCAAGTGCACGTTCAGACGGACTTCGTGTTCCTACTATGTATAATTATTGCCGTTACATCGATTTTTAAATTATTATTATTATTATTATTACTACGACAACGTAAAACGGAAAAACATAAAAGGACAAAAATAAAACGTATTATTATTCTATATATCATATTATTATATAAAATGTGACTATTGGAGAAGGGTTGGGTTTTTTTCTGGACGAAAGAAAATTCGTTTTAAAATAAAATACTATTTCTTTTGCGTCTGGGTGTACCTACTCGAAATTTTTTTTTCCTCTGCTCAATTTTTTACTTTACTTTAAACTCAACGTGACTGTAATATTTACTTTTTATTCGTGTGGACTTATGAACTGCCATGTTTATTCAAACTTCCAGTATTAAAAATGATGCAGAATTTAATGCAGCTTGAAAAATAAAACTTAATAATTCCACAAGCAAACGAATGTTTAACTGTTTAAAAATTGAAATTAATTTCTTTTTAGTATATTTATATGAAAAATATTATGTACGACCCAGGTGGCCATGTGTCAAGTTTGTACAGACGAAATAAGCGAAGATAAATTTAAATGGGATAAATATTTTATTTTATTTTTTTGCATATAAGTAGAATATAATTTGTTCGGGCGTGCATTAACTTTACAGGAATGGAGTCATTAATCTGAGGTTTTTTATATTACAGTGGGACTGTTTGTATTCGCTTTTAAAAAATATCGAGTTTGCTTCATTCACTGAAGATTTAGGTGTTCAAATTATATTATCAAATGTTTGTACATTTTTTTCTTCAAATACGGTTCCAGAAGGTTTTGTTAAATTTTCTCTAGACATAACGAGTAACAAAACTCCGAACTAAGCTCTTTAATGTAAAAAGTAAAGGTATAAATCTTTCATGCCTAAGCTCCTCGTCGCTGTGTGCGGTTAACATAAATAACGTAATTTATAGATCAAACTATTTCATGTACAAATGACGTTTTCCGAACGATGCAAATCGAAGTTATCCGTGATACATAGTATTATGGATTTTGTTTAGATCGTATTATTGCATATAAAATAATGCAAATATATTATACAAATGCACTTTGCGCAACAAGAGTGGTATTCAAACAATAATGATAAAACGAAATAGGGTATAAGCTAAATTTCGTTATTGAAATTCTGTTTAATATAAACATAATATTTTCCATTACAGATGGACATAATATGGTTTATCCATATTTATGAGAACCTTCACGCTTCACGGTATGTAGCGTTTATTTTGTAAAAAAATGTGATCCCTACTTCTTAATCGTATACATAAAAATATATCGATATGTATTTATATATGTATAATATGCGTGTGTGTGATGGTATCAAATATTTGACATCAGTTTTTATTTTTATTTTTTGTTAAGTGACGTTTTCAATGAAAATAGCTGGAATGCTTGAAGGAGAAAAAATAACAAGAAAAGTCAGTAAACCAATCGCAAAGTAATCATATAATCTCGAAAAATTGTAAAGGGTCATACAACGTCTGTTTTTGATAGTCAGAAACAAGTATAGGTACCTAAGTTCAAATAAAATCGTTATTTACGAAACGTATAGAAATGTGAAATAGCATAACATATATCATCGGCCATTGGGTTTTTATATTTTCCTCTAGTACTAAATAAAAACATATGTTTTATAAAATCGTTGATTTTTTCCGAACACGTCAAATTTTAAATATTTTAATAATTAATGCATAATAAAGACAATAATTTTTAATTATGTGTAACAATATCTAGAGTTGTTTCTTACTTCTTAAGGAAGTTAAATTTAATTACATTTCTTTTTAATACGTAAGTGTAGAGAAATAGAGTGTGGAGAAATCGGTTTTTTTAAATAAAAACGAACCTCAATTCTTGTTTCGAGTTAATAATTTATTTGTTTAATAATTTGTCATTGTAATTGATTAACAAGAGGAACAAATTATGATATACCTAAACTAAATTATTGAACACCGCAAGGTCGTCTCTCGTCATGCCCTTAAAGTGATGACGATATACTAATTTTAATTATTGTGTTTTATATATTTTCGTGAATGAAAATTTAATGAGTATAACAATATTAACAACATGCGTCGGCGGTATTTATATTGACAGTTTATTTTATATCACGTGAATTATGGTATCGATAATTATTATATGAATACTTAGTTGATGATTATTAATTAATAAATCTTCTTAAAATATATTTTAGACTTAATATCAACTGACAATATTGGTTTAATCATGTATTTGCATGCAGTATACATTGACAGCTAGTGTTGAAAATATTATAAACCTTATTTTAGTGTTTTACTATATAATAGTAACTAGAGGTTAGTCAAGATAAAATTAATGTTAAAGCTAAACAATATAGCATTGTAAGCAGAACTATTAAAGATTTAAAAAAGAATAATAGTCCAAATTAAATACATCCACGGTTTAAGATAATGTTATACATTTGCTCAGTTACATATTATTTATTTTTCTCGATTTCTAAATTATGGCATGATGTAAATATTATAATAATTTGTTTCCTCGACGTGCCTACTTTTGACTCACAATATTATGATGTATATTATTTATAATGTTGTTCAATAGGCATTTTTTTGTCGTTTTGTAAACGACCAACGCAAATATAATAATATCGTACAAGGTTAACCAATTACGGGTCGTAAATCAGAAATGGGCCCGTACACGTCAACAACTTACTGCCTAGGGAATAGGTATATTTTTCTTACAAGTTTTTGTTTTTTTGTTTTTCGACAAATTATCTGTGGCAAAATATATTATTCAATGTCATGTCTACGACATAACTCGCGTGCTCCGCAAAAGCATTTTAACACACATACTGTTTGCATTATGCGTACACACAAGTATTGAAAAATTGCTTTAACTGAATTAGTTGATCGATTTGAGACAAAAAATAAAATATAATATAAAGACGTGATGGAAGTTCCTATACGTCATACAATATCGTTTACGACAATTATATACGTTTTAAAGTTTCGTAGGTCTTTAAAACACTTCGTAATTTAATCGTTTGGTAAAATATGAGTTTAAAATTACCAACAATAACAGCTGCTGCCACTGATATTGGGAAAGGAATAAATGGAGCAGGCGAACTTAATGATTCACAGAAAGCTTAACGAAGTGGAAATATAATATCTATTATACTGTACTGAATATTTTGTATATTTATTATATTTCGTTCCTTTGTTTAGTTTTTTTTTTTCAATAACAACAACATTCCATTTTATTGAAAATACGGTATCGCATTTAATTTGTTTTAATACATTATCATATTTTATGTTTTGTTCATCTCATAACATTATGAGTTAATATTTTGATTTTTCAACACTTAATTTTATTCATATACGCATGAAATGCATATCATTTTTAACTTACCAGTATCAAATAGGCATACATAATATTGAAGTACCACTATTAGACTGCAAGATACCTATCGTAAGAATTCTCATTGGTAGAATAATATTAAACATAGTCGTAATATCGTCATTGTGATAACCATCGTTTGCATATTCAAAGAATAACAAATTAAGACCATATAGGTCAACGTACAAAATAGACTATTAATTAATCTAGTGTTATGAAGGTAACACGGATAGCTTACACGGGAAAGACGTCGGAGAAGCGGGGGAGACTCAATTTGTAAACGAGCGGAGTTCGTGCTCAAGCAGACGAAAATTTGTTAAACATTTTAATAAATAATACCTAGTGTAATTCTCATTACATACCTAATATAATATATTAAACATCAACTATGTATAAGTGTAGAAGCCGATCACGTCACAGCAGTAGGCACTGACAAGGGGCTGTAAGCTCAAATTTTATACCCACCATGTACCGTATCTATTATATTATTGTATCTACTTAATATTGTTTGTTTATTTTCGAACACATGACTATTATGCTTCTATGTAATATGATTCATTATAAAAAAAAACAATGGCAATAACGACTGCAATATTCCATTGAATACTAATAATAGTAATTAAGTTTGGTAAGCCTTTCAATAAATAATACGTACTTATTATGTATCTAAAATACTATAGGTATATATATACAATATCGCCAACAAACGTTACTGAATTTAAATAGAGTAATAATATTATATTGTACGATATGGTAGGCATTGGTGCAAATTTGGCGGGGGGAGGAATTTTCTCCCTTGTAACTTTATAGGGGGAACAGAGTTATCGTCTTTAGCCCCTCCCCTGTTTAAGTTCTACTTGATTGTAAATTTATTAGAACATATCTTTTTTTAAAGTACTATTTTTTTAAACTTTATAAAGTTATAAATTATCAATATATATATATAGCTCTAAAAGTGTAAAGTTAATATGGAAATAATATTAGCTTGACTCAGTTATTTGTAATAAACGTAATAAATTGTTTTTTTTTAATATTATCACCCAGGGCACACATTCGTATGTTGATCATATTATTAGTTTGATTGTTCTACCCTAAAACTGTTTGAATATTAATTCTATTATTACTCTTCCTTCTTATTGAACGGACTGTGATGGATTAAGGTATTAAGGCAATTTTAAGTTCGGGTCTACTAAATTATTAGATTATTTATTTGTTAAAAATTATTGTCTACCGTGTGAGCAAATAAAAAATGTAAGATTCGTTTTTAATCTTATCGATTTGAATGGATATTAAAATAAGTGTATTTTTGATTTGACGTATTGACGTATACTTTTTCAAATTAACTGGAAAAAACTAATTAATTACAACGGACATTAATATAATTAAGTTATCAAGTGTATAAAATGATTTATTTACTAATTAAGTTTAAAAGCTTAAAAAATAAATTGTTTACTAGTTAATGCATAGTTTTGCACGTAGATACAGTTTTAAAGCTATTATGGGTGCACAATATTATAAAACAAATACTACTAATTTGATACATTTACACTAATTTTACAATTCTACAAAATTCATGGACAGCTATTGGAGTGGTTAATTTAATTAAAAGATTTATTATTTTATGGGTATAGACACCATAGATGGGCATTACCTGCTCTCCCACTATATTTTTAATTTTTAGGCGCTCAATGGTAAACGGTATTTTTATATTTTATCTTCCCAAAAATATAACATCAATTTACGCCTCTGATGCTTGACGTGAAACACATTAGGTATCTAAGACACTATTCGACATTGTGAGTGTGTCGGTATTTTTACATCTAAGACTCACATCGAAAGATAGATTGTTGTAAGTACTGAAATGATGCTGAATGTGTTCACGGCAAGCAACTTAGAGGTAAAGTAAATGATAGAAATTGAAATTTTTTTCACAAGTTTAATTTTAGTCTCCGAGAACTAATGGTAACAAGAAATCATTAGGAAATAACAGCTAGGTTAAAAAATTGAGCGCCGAGATAGAAATAAAGTTAATTGTAAATGTCATTGCGAAGATACTGCTGCAGTGACATAGACTCATTGTACAGGGTAAATAAAATGTTACCATTAGAATATTGTTTTATAATATAACATTATATTATTGAACAGCATCTAATATTATCTCGATTTTAACGAGTCCAAGAGAGTTCAAAAGGTTTGTGCTGAGAACTGCAGACGCGTAGTCTGTCGCACTCTTTTTCGAATCAAAATTAATGCATAATGGCATTACGTTTTTATTTTATTTAACAAATGATTTTTTGTTGTTGTTGTTTCAAGCGTTACTCGAGACATTTTGTCAAGTGTCTTGTACAACAAACAAAAAAAAAACGTAAATTCTACCTCGGCGAGTGTGGTTTTGTATATTTAACAAGGTAAAAGAACAGTGTACACGCGCCGTGAATGTTCGAAATCGAAATTCTTGCGGAAACTAAAGTCATTACTCTCCAGTGAAGAAAATGTCGATATATATGTATACATATACACATTACGCGCATATATACAATATACAATAAACATACATACAAATGCATATGTATAAATATATATTGTATATACATATATTACATATTATATGGGTAGGTGGGTACTCGCGTTGAGATATATTATGTGCGTTGTAGGTATAGATAAAGCCGAACAAATGTATTCGAAACCTTTGAGACTTTAACAAACCATTACCGTGTACCGGCGTTTTCCATTCGATAAAAAAAGACTAAATTATTTACGTTTAACGTGAACAATAATATCCATCGGCGCTTATAATGTATTCGCAACGACATATACCTGCCTACCTATATCGGACACGTGCATTATTCCTAATAATAATATTTCCCGACCTCTCTTCGCCGTACCTACACATATCATAGTGCTCTAGTCGAACGACAATAATAATATTATTAAAATGTATAAAAAAAAAATACCTCGGTCGCCCAGCGATATAGATATCCCGACTAAATGCAAATTTGAGAGTCGGCGGGTGTGTCTGTGTGTGTGTGTTGTGCCGTTGTGGGGAGGGTTTGGGGTGGGAAAACACACCACCCTCGCGGCGCGGCACACTGCGAAATGCGACGACATTGTTTTTTATTCGAAATTGATATTTATGTTTACCCCGAGCGCGCATAAACACACGTCCACGTGACGAATAAAAACGCGAATTGATTAAATATACATCATATACAATATACCTATGGCGTCTATATGACATAGTTTCGTGTTTAATCGAAAACAATTTGCGACAGCCCCGGCCTGCGGCCACCAAAACGTCCGTGCGGGGTTTATTTCGGATCTGTGAGCCCGAAATATAATTTATACTTGGTCGTTTACTTATCACGGAGCAGGGTTTAAATATCATAATAATATAACATTATCATGGTAATGCAACGTATATAATTATTATATCATTTGCGTTTTTGCAAGAGCCGCGCAGCGATAATAATTTCACCCCGCAGTGGAAATCCCATAAAATGTGCCCGAGAATATTTTTCAAATATTGTTTGCACAGTACATTACAACATCTTTGTGAGTATAATAATGCACATTGCACGGCATACTGATACTATACAGTCGTAATAACCGTCAGTTATGTATATGGTGTATAATATACGTTTATTATTATTATTATTATTATTATTATTATTCGTATTATTTGCATTAAACAAAAACGCACAATCTGCATTGCTTTACTTAGGATATTATTTTTGTACGCGCTTACATAAAACAGGTAGGTACCTATATATAATATTATGTCTCGCAGAAAATGTCTATATAAAATATATACGTTTGAAATTAATTAGATTATATTATTTAATTTACTAAGTCGAGTTTTGGAATATTATAAAATTAGAGTTAAACTCGTATAAAAATGTTATTGACAAGTGACAATCAATATCATACTGCGTACAGACAGTACGTCATTATAGATTCAAACCTTTGTCAAATTATATTATTTTGTTTTTATAATAATTACCTAGTAATATACTATAATTTATAGGTGACAGCAGTTCTAATTAAGTATTTATTTCTATCAAGTTCGTTGATAAGTCGATTATTTATACTATTATATATTATTATTTTGTATGGTTTATTGATGGCGGTCTTGTTTAATAAAATGTTATTCTGTGCATCAAGTCAATAATTTTATTATTTACAGCTATTTACTACAGTGTGTGCTTGTGTGTTTGTATTATATACATTTTTAAACAGCTGATAATGCGATTTTGGAATGTGTGCGAGACATATGAGTGCTACGAATAATACAATTTAGGTGTTTGTATAATACATATACCCTATAAGACAATAAAACCTAAATCTTGTTTCGTGGATTTTATACACATCAAAAATTATCTCCCTCATCCGATTATTGTATTTTTTTTTTTAGTTTTATAAGACTATTCGGAAAGAGCATATAGAAAACGTATAGGTACATACCTAATATATACAGTAATATTTATATATTATACTCTCTCAGTTTAATCCGTCCATTACACGCCTTAATGTATAAGAGATTCGGAGAGATAAGATTCACATACACTTAGATATATATATAAAGGACGCACTGTTCTACCGTAGAATAGAACGCACTTAAAATCCTTTTGTTTCGAGTTTATATACGTTTCTATGAAAATGATAACAAAAACAATAATAGTTATAATAATAATAATAACAATAGTAATAAGAGGTCGTTGATGCAGCTTGTATGGCGTTTTCGTGCAGACCGTCTCGATAAAATGTTATTACATCGACGGACGATGATGTACGCGAAAACAATCGTAATACGATATCATCTGTTTCGTTCGCTCATGGGACCTACCCATACTATTGCTATTATAGTATGTAATAGTACTACTGTACTAGGCTGCACTATTATAGTATTATAGGTACTCTGTACTATACTTATCCCTATATTTTTATATAACTATACGTCTCAACGTGATTTTTCGACAGAGAGTTCAGTGCCGAGCACGACAATAACAATAAATTATAATAATAATATTGATATTCTGTCCCTTCCCCTCACCACATCCTCTGACGCGTCGTTATTATAATGGCCGCGTTGAAGCTGATAAGTTTGGATTTTATATATTATTGTCATGTTGTTCATTTATTTTAGGTATAATAATTATTTGTTATAACCCAATACAATATTTATTATATATCCGTTTTACACTGCGTCCCCTCAGAAGGACCAGCGATGTGCAATCGCACTTGTATATTATTAAGTTGTGTATATACACGTACGAGAGAAAGTGTGTGTGTGTGTGTGTATGTGTGTGTGGGAGAGAGGAGAGAGTGGACTCGTGTGTGGCAGATAACCGGGCAGTGTGTAAACGCGGAACTTGGCGGAAAGCAAAAATATAAATCGGTCTTCAGGGATACTGTCAAATCAGACGACTATAGTGCTCTTCTAGCCGGGAACGCCTGTGTCGTCAAGATAATGAAAGTAGGGGTGGGCAGACAGGTATAGTAAGTGGCGTAGGTCCGTGTATATAGGTGGGTCGGGGTATAATAATATGCCCCCGTGCGTAGAAATTTGTGCGTGCTTGTATGTGTGTTTGTGAGTTGGGGGTGATTACGGCAGCCGTGATTGGGGGTATGGGGTGACAAATCGAGTCAGAAGCAAACCCCGAGAAAAACGCGGAGACACGCGACCTTTACAGAAAAATTATGTCCTGCTTTCGATATGATAAAAAATATAAATAAATATACCGGAGGTATTTGACGTACGTTCGAGACGTGGTGTGATGGGTCTCAATCCGTACATATTATATATATTATTATACAGCATATATTTTAGCCTATACTCTCATCCATCGGATATAAATCGCTGTACAGACCTCTTTCTTTATTTTTCCTTTTTCATATACGTACTATTTATTTTTCTTCATAAAGTCAATTTATATTATTATTATTATTTTTATATATATATGTATACACTATACATACACACACGTGTTCACGCGAGTGCGCATGCGGCAGACGGGTGGTACGGACAAGAATATTTGTGATTGTATTGTGGAGTGAAATGTCCATAAAAAAACCATGTACATCGCGGTCGAGCTATATACACCTCGCACACACGACAAAACCGTATTTATATTTTATACTGCACACACACAGACACACACACGCACACACACACCAATGCACGAAGCTACTTGCATCTTATTTGTCGTCGTTATAAACGGTTGAATGGATTTTTCGTTATATAAAACTCGCGTGCGTATAATATGTACCGAACGCATGGCGGCAAATATGTTGCGTGTCGCGTAGGAGGAATAGTTTACATAATACAACTGCCTATAATACGAGGGGACAAGAAAACGCATTAGGGCCGAGATGACTGGTTATTTGTATACGTGACGGAGAGTGGAAAATCGTGTGCCGACGGGAAATCCGAAGATGAATTGAACGTCACCGAGACCGTTGAAGTGAAAAATAAAATCGCGGGGAACTAGTTGTGCTGCGTGCAGTAAGGTCTCTCCGGTGTGTCTCGTCGCTGTAACGGATGTGTGAAATTTGAATTCAACGATAAACAATTGTACAATATACGAAACAACTGTCCTAACCGATGGGAGTGCAGGGTGGGTCGGCAGCAGTCAGTATTTATTAATTACTAGTCTATGCCATATTGCCATTATTAGTATTTACTTGTTTCGCTAGGTGTTGAAATAATTGTAGCCAAAATACAAGGTATAACTTATAAATCGATACCATAAAAAGGTATGAATTCAGTAGCCCACAATAAAATAGCTTACAACTAGACTAAATATTTGGACATATCAATGTACAGAATTATTCAAAATGAATCATCGTCGATGCTTTTTCACTTGGTTTCTCAGGTTCCTGACCTTAAACTTTGTGACTACTTTTTTCAGGGATATGTTAAAGATACTGATCGGACATACCACATCATCATCATCATCGACTACATAAGAGTTAAAAAATTGATGATAGAACTAACTACAACGAATATGCATGAAATGAATTTGAGTTCCGACTAGATGTCGTACTTGTGAACTAGGGAAGTCACATAGAAAATGTATAGGAACATACCATTAAATAAATATTTCATATTATTATGTTATTTAATATTTGTAATATTACTTATATTCGTTTATTACTCTAAACCTAAAAACGAAAAATTTATAAGCATTTAAAATTGAACGAATAATTTTGAATAGCCCTGTATATAGAACATGGTAGTACGTATACGTAAGGAATTGTGAAAAGTTTCAATTTTCTACGATTAAATATTTTTAATAATAACGAAATGTATAAAATAGTTTGAGGAAAAATCGTTTTTTTTTTCGTTTAAATATCTAATTCTGTCATAATTTAAACATCAAAAGCGCTCGTATAAAAAAAAACACATAAATATTTTCCTAAATTCATACAGAAAAAAGTAATATAAATATTTGGTTAACCCAAAATGTTTAATGCCATAACGTATACATATTTATTTATGGTTTTATCAAAAATGTATTCGTTTTCGACATTATAAATATATTATAATAATGCATAGATACATCTTTTAATTAACTATTTAATATTAATTGAATGTAAACTGACTTACCTAACTATAACTGGTTTTTCACTGCCAGCTACGAATCCAAACCCTAGTTCGGAATGTCTTTTTAAAGTAACCAGTCTAGGTTTTGGGCTCTCCTCCACCAAATCGTTTCTGGGATCTTCGTAGCTAGTGGTTTTTGTGATATGGCTAAGTGGACAAAAAAAAGTAATGTATTAGTTCAACAGTAAAAATGTATAATATTATTATAATGTTATAATTTAGTTTGAAGGATGAACAATTGTCAAAACGGTAAGCAACATAGGTCGAGGTATCTAATGTATTAATCGAAAATAATTATGAACACAACAAAATAATAAATACATTTGTTGCATATTATATTACCTACATAAAAGGTACATTCGTTTGAGGCATTAAAACATACAACTATAAAAAGCTCACATCAAACATTTTGGAAATAGATTTGATTTTGTATATAGTTTTGTTCAGGTACAACACATCAGTATAATTGCTAGTCTGATAAATATCAATTCTGATATATTATATTAATAAGCTAATAATGAAAGATAAATATTTTTTCATTTATATTTAAATTTAAAACTTAGCTTTTTTACTATACAAAACGATAAGTACCAAAAAAGAAATTACAACCTTATAGTTTTAATGACTTTTTAGTTGTTATGAAATATAATACTTCAATAAAAGCCAAGTAAAAACATTGATTTTGTAATAAAAAATATATTATAAAATCAATGGTAAAAATAAGTGAGATGTAAAAAATATATAATTCAATTCCAAAATCATTCGTAAATAATATTATAATGTAACTATTTAGATTGGTTTTGGATAACTTAACAAGATCAGTTAAAAGTTATAACCAAATGGATTTATGATTCAAGTAAAATTTAATTTGTGAGTGAACGAATAAATAAAAAATACATATATATATATATATATATATTATGTAGATTCAAATATTATAAAATATGAGCGAGGAAAAATAAAATTAATATTGATGAAAACATTTTAACAGTTTTATAAGCCACTATAATAATTATATTATACGAGCGAGATACTTAATGACGTGCTACTCCCATGTTCTTCTTAGCTGTCAATATATATTTTAAGTGTTAACTGATAAGTACTCCGAAGTATACCGCCATACAAGAATAATAATACGATGCAAGATATTATTTTGAAAATCGCTGAACAGAACTGCGGAAAATATTGTTGCAATAATATATCTCGGTAAATAATCATATTATGTAAATAAGCAGAACGTGTAATATTTCAGGGAAAAATGCAAAAAGATCTGTCGGAGAAAAGAATGATTTAATATGCTTTACTTAAATTTATTTGACGATATGAGCGACGAGAATATAGTTCAAGAATAATACGAAAAAATATCAACAAATGGAACAGAATGATGTCTATGTACAAATCATTTTGCAAAAGTGTTGGCCTGAGACCCGAGAGTGCACAATAATGGAATCAAGATTTTCGTGTAAAAGCCCCTGGTCTATGAAAAATGTGCCCGATTTTTCTTTAATATTCTCCACACATTTTGAGCATTATTTCAAATGTTACGAAAGTCGCAAACACTTTATTTCGTAAATCTTTGAACGTCTAACGCCGTACGATTATTGCACTGCAAGTGTGCTACCTGTGAAATATAAAAAGTTTTATTGTTTTATTTTCTTAACCCATTACGAATATTCGTAAATGAATGGATTTCGATTTATATATGATACTATTCATATTTATAAATATATTATTTATTAAGACTTATATCTTATTTTGTTTTTCCTGATAGTTTACCAAAGGTACATATGGTAAATTCTGCAATAATAATAATAATAATAATACAAATTATTAATGATTAAAAATGTTTTTTACAATTATTTTTCGAGGAACTTTGTACAACTTTAGATCTGGTTGTTTGGTTTTAAAATCACAAATTCTGAACTATACTTTAAGAAATGAGGTGAATAATAAGTGTAAAATCCTCATCCAAATTGGGTTAAACTTTTGAGATCAAAACGTGTTACTAATATTATCATAAACAAAATATACATTTTATAATGTAATAATACTATATTAAAAATATAAATATACGATTATGTACAAACTATTATGTGTGTCGGTTGAACTCACAATAAAGTTTATTTAAAATGCACGTTCGTAATTAATCCCTAGTAATTTTTTTCCAATTACATTAAATACAATTAAATACTTAGGTACGTAAAAAATATATTATAGGTAGCATATATATTATTATTTAATAATACATTCCCACACACATAATGCAGTGTATGGAAATTACAATTACGTGTAAGATGAATCTATAATAACGGTCAAACAATGAGGCGCGATGAAACCAGTCAATACCTATAACCAACTAACCCATATATATCATATCATATATTACCTATATACCCAGCTGATAGGTATATAAAGGAATTATAAGTGTAAAGTAGATATATCTATTCTGAATTTGATGATCTCACACAACGAGAGTTGAAACGAAGCGAATTCGATTTGGTAATTATTTTCTTTGACACATTCATTGTGGTATACAATGGTGTTTTAGTATCTATTCAAAGTCTATATTATTATTCTTAATCCACAGCTGTCTACACTCAATACACACTATAATATACGAGATAATAATATATTTTAACGTCCAAATAATCATGATAATATAGCGTTGTATGGGTACCGATTTATTCTCAATCCTTCAATAGGTTCAGCATCTCATTCCAATACGTCATGCAATACCACCTATAAGGTACCTATAATATAATACTGCCTACTGGTACCTATTGGATCAATCATTATTATTATGCGTGTGCTATATTTTTAACTACTATACTTATTATATAGGCATAGATAGCCGACTTATCATTCAAGTCGATAAGATAATATAGGTACTGTTAATGAAAACTGAAAACTCGAGGGTACTATTTAGGTATTACTCACTCAGGTGCTATAGGTCTATAATATTTGAATGCAAATGTCAAATTTTTAAATGCACACATTTCACAAATTGTGGGTATTTATCGAAGACTTACATCTTGCTTGATATTATATAGAATCCGTTCATCGAGCTGATCCAATATTTTAAATTAGGGAATGGTGTGGCTCGGTGGCTGGCCTTAGTCACTAACATAGTGACCCCCCGTGTTTTTTAATGACGAATCCCCGCCCCATATACACGTGCTCCTCAACGAACCGTAGACCCTCACAAAATGCTATTGGCTATACGCTGCTATTGTCGCTTAAGATCAATATAATATATATTTTATATTTTAGATTGAAAAGTAGAAAGATATAACGGGCGACTTTAAATTATTTGAACCTTACTATTACAATATATCGTCAATATTAATATTTATGTATATTTGATACAATGGTGATACCTATACTAGGGCTATGCGTTTTGTGATTTATTTATCTTTTGTTATTAAACAATACATGATAATTAGTGCATTTTAAATTTTCTGAATTAAACTCTACTTCATTCAAGTATTTATTAAACAATACACTCCAGTTGTTTTAGATCATTGGAATTCAGCATAGATTATAGGTACTAAATACGCTCATTAAACGTTTAAAACCGCTATCCTCAGCACAAGCGTTCGGTTGTTTATTTTAACCTTATGACTTGTAACGATATTGATGTAAATACCAAACAGTCAATACCAATAAAACACTTGAATTAGGTTTCGAATAAATTGACAAGTTGTTCGACAATTTTAGTTCAGTTTCGTTCATTATTGAATCGAATAAGATCTCGATCCTGTCCTGTCCCTCAAACTACGATAAATGATACTATAACTATCACCTAAACTATTATTTCTGTAGATAAACATGTTCCATGTTTGGCTTTTTCTGTAAACAGCACTATAGTAACACCCCCGGGAGACGTGACACACAGTTTGAATACCTCTGCAGTAAACAGTATTACAATTTACAGTTATATCCTAAACTAATAATAATCATATGTATATTGTATATTTGTACTTATAACTAATTTCTACCTATAATATCTGTATCAATATATTATACATAGGTACATTGAAACGCTATTCATAATTAATTCGATAATTTATTGTTCCGAACGAATGATCTTCTAGTTCTAAGCTCCAAGTCAACATAGCATATTATATTATTATCATATAATATTACTATAGGGGAGACTACATTTTATTCAGCCATTTTAATATTACATTTTTTAGAACACTTTTGTGTATATATATTTAAAAATAATTGTTAATTTCAATCATTTAAAATTATTATAAAGTCAAAGAAAATTAATGTTCACAATAGTTAATTTTGTAGTTTGTAATATTATGTAGGGAATAAAGTCAATTTTTTTTATCGGCGTTTGTATAAAATAATTATATATCTCAATGAAAAAAAAAATTAAATGTACATTTAATAAGAATTCTAATTTAAATATAGATATGTTATAAAAACAATTAATAAAGCCATACTGGATGATGTTTTAACAAGCATGTCCACTCCAACTTTTATTTTAATAAGTATGTACTATTTATTTAAATTCCGATTTAATATGATAACTCTTAGGTATACTAAAAGACTTATTTTTCAAAAACTTGCAGATATGTTATGCAGTATAAGTAGTATTCTGCGTTATATATAATATACTTTATTTTATTGAACTGAGAAATTGTTTTTTACAATAAATTGTAACAGATAATTTTTTTTAAATGACTTATGTACCTGAGTAAGTATAATAAAAATCGAAATTTGAACGAGAAGATTTAGGATTATTAAACTTTATGTATCATGGATAATTGCAAATGATAATAAGCTTAAGATATGTGGAACATGTTGATTTCAAAATTATAATACCTAATCAATATTAAATATTAATATATTAATAAATTAGGATTTAATGTTTGTAAAAATTCAATGAGCAATGAGCATAATAACTTGTAAGACGTAGGTTCAAGACCATATATTATATTTCATATATTTTCATGTCAAATCATTTTTAAAGATTATCATCCTTAGTAGGTACATATAAGGTTTAACTCAGAAATTATTTGTTCAAATTTTGATTTAGATGCATGAACATTTTTTTTTAAAAACACGTAAGTACTTATTTTACAGTAAAAATAGGTAGGTCTCATTTGAAACAAAGAAGTTCATATCGCCATAGTGTACCCATTAAAATATGTTATAAAAACCGAAGTGTCTAACATTTCGGTCTCTGTGACTTTGTATACTTGAAAATTCCAAAAATCAGAATTTTGATAAATACATCATTGAATGACAAAAAAGGGATGACTGATGAGCATACGTGTAAGCCACTCTGTATAATATATATATATTTTTTAATCATAAAATATTAGGTATAGGTTACTTTTATATCATATCAAAATGTTTTTCTTTAGATAGTTCATATAATATTTAAAGAGTGAAAGAGATACTACAAAAATGAAACTTTTAATTATTATTGGTATTATGTCTTAAATGTAGGTAACATAAAATATATAATATAAATATGTTGAAAACTGAGAAAAAATTGTATGGTAATAATTAAAAAGTATATGTTTACGCATATGCTGTATGTGGGTGTACATTATATTCATAATGTGAAACATACTATAATAAGTATTACAAAATATGTCATTAAAAATGATTGAAAAACGAACAAAAATATTATTAAAATTCTTTAATAAGTATACAAAATACACGAAGAAAAGTGTTTACAAACATTTTTTGTTTATGTGATTATACTTGGTTAAAAAATGCGATGCTAATAACACACATCACAAAAGTAGGTAAATCATTTTCACGGACTTTTTTATTAAGTTAAGATTTAAATTATAATACCTATATTTCTGTACACCAAGCTTAAAATCTAAAAATATGTGGTTCTTATATGCAAGAACCTATTTGACACAAAACTTTTAGTATTATGTTTTTATAATACCTATATAATACGAAAGTACATCAAACTTTTAATACATGTTATAATTACTAATGTGGTATGTTGATAAAACGTTGTTTCTAACAAACTATTCTGTTTCAAAATTATGGTTATTGTTATTAACATATTCTTATTAATAATAAGTTTTTTTAATAACTACCGCAGTCGTTGGTTAATGGTAATAATTGTTGTTTTACTATAACTGTTTTTAAAAATTCAAATTATTATATAGTATATATATGTATATATATTTATAAAGGTCTTTCAACATTTATTTTCATATTTTATACATATCATTTATGTGATTTTAATATCATTGTTTATATTATATATTTGTACCTTTCTTGATATAGTATTGCAATTGAAAACATTAAAAAACTTAGATACCTACTATGCACGGATACTAACATTCGTGATACGTAGGTACTAATTTACAATAGAAACTAGTACAAACTATCTAGTACCTACATATAATTGTTAGCTTTTTTTCGGCTGATGAGAAATGATTTCTGAAATTTAATTATTCATTTATGCATGTCAGATTTTAATGGATTAAAGCTGTCATCGTATCCACCAGAAAATAGCAACAAAAAAGAGTAATAATTCAAATTTGTTCCCATTAAGCAAATAGACTGTACACATAAAAATGTAGTTCTATGCATAATAAGTGATATGTTNNNNTATGTTTCTACATGAAACTCATTTTGAAGATTAGTCGATGAAAAGAAACACAGTACTACCAATGGAATCGTTTATAACTATGTGTGTATGATTTGAAGTTTGATTTAATATAAAAGTAGGTCACAAGGAAATAGC
This sequence comes from Myzus persicae, assembly GCF_001856785.1. Taxonomy (NCBI): domain Eukaryota; kingdom Metazoa; phylum Arthropoda; class Insecta; order Hemiptera; family Aphididae; genus Myzus; species Myzus persicae. Next base: position 142,471 of record NW_019101546.1, on the reverse strand, counting down.
ATTTGGTTTCCATGAACCATATTATATGTATAAGAAATATCATTGAGAAAAAGAGAGATCCTTTTACCGAAATAAACTAGTTTTCTGGTGATCAACTGCATGAAACTTTCAGGTTCTCAAAGTTTACCACGCTTTGTAAAATGGACATTTGGCTTGGAAAAGTACCTAGGTATATAAGGTCTCCATTTCTCCAAGTTTAACATTTTCAAAATATAAGTTTCTATTATATTTAAGATTAGCTTATTCAATTTGTAAGAATGTGAAAAAAACTAAGTTTTGACTTCAAATATTTTTATACAATTATTTGCATTCTTATAGTTATTAACATGATGCTGCAGATAATTTGATAAGTTGTGTTTTCTATTGTGGTTTAATAGATTATTAATTCAAAATTAACTGTTATCATTTAAATTGATGGATAATTGAAAGGATCCGGTTGAGGCGTTATATATTAACCCGCCAAACCGTTCACCAAAAAATAATATAAAGTAAAGCGTCTTCCCTAAAAGTTTCCGTATTTTATATTATTTAAGTTTGGAACAATACAATGAGTATTTATACTCTTGGAAATGTTTTTGTATTACCGAGGTAAAGTTTTATAATTAAAAATGTGGAACATAACTATATTTTCTACCACCGACGACGCTTAGTATTTAAATTTATGATGATATTATAGAATCTAAGTAATAAGACTAATTGTTTTGTTACAAAGTTTAAATAACAATAATAATATTAAAAAAATATATACACATATATATATTCATAATTTCGCGGTGGATAATTAAATGTAAGTGCGGGTTAAATTCCGCAGCCTCGTCGAATAACAATCTCATTTTCACCGCAAATTTGTGTAAAACAACAAAAGTTCGTTTGAAATCGACTTTCAAAATATCATACATAATACCATAACATACCATTGGAATTGTACCGCAAAAATGTGCGTGCACAATACACGCCGCACCGGTATAGCTCGTAAGCTCAAGTGCTCAACATATTATTATTATGGAGAGGTATGTATAGATACTTACCTATTGTCGGTGGGTGACCCAGTTTTGTTAATACAATTATTGCGGTCGTATTATATACAAATACACATCGAGGGAACATTGTATGGATACCAAAGCGGTATCATATACCATTGTCAATATTTAACGAACAAATACCAAAACGGTTGAAATCCCGACAGCGTGGTACCGGCCGATGCAGCAGCTAGTACTCGCGGACGAGAGATATTATAATTATATTTGTCGGATCACCGTCGTTTATTTTCATTTAAATAATATAGTATACACTTCAAAGGTAATATTATGCTCCTTTGGTTCTCGAATTCATATTATATTATAAAGTATCTATATGCTAACGTATGACAATATGCGTAGTAATAAATGACGACTACAAGGAGTTCTACCGCGTCTTTCCTGTCTCTGCTTATGCATCTATGGCGGCATAATACTATAATCATTGGTATATTTTCTTATGACGTACACATTGTTATATTTATAAAGGCGTCCACAGACTTGTCGGTTTCACGTGTGCATCACTTCCCTTGCATTCTAGGCCATTTTCAGATTTTTTTCCAACTCAAGTCCTGGGAAGTCATGACCTTTCCACCGGTTTTAACCTGTTTATATTGTCATACTCTTAAGTATTATGACTATTGCGAATATCTATCGCGTCTCTCCAGTCTCCGGTTACGCAAATACGGCCAACGGTAGCATACATCATTGGTATATTTTCTATTAACATCTTGTATATAATATTATGTACATCATATTTATATTATAGGCTTCCACAGACTTGGCAGTGTCGCGTGTGCATCATCATAACCCCTTGCATTATAGACCGTTTTCTGATTTTTTCTTACTCAAGTCCTGGGAGGTTATGACCTGCACGCTTGTCTTAACCTGTTTATCGTAATACACATTAATTTTCACGCGTAATTATGCCATTATTAATGTCTCCGAATAGTATATAATTATGTTTCCGTGTTTCCCACTTATACAACTGATGCGTCATCATCATTGCCAGCGTGTTATGTCATTAATTAAAATTAAATATACGGTACATAACCTGATATCTAATACCTACAAGTGAAAATAATTTGTGACGATTTATAAATATTGTACTGTGACAAAATTTAATCGTCGTGGCCCGTGGGAAATCGACAATTGGCAATAATAAAAAAAACAACTTTTTACATTATTATACAATATATACATTATACTTGAATATAAAGATATGAAATGTATAAATTGTTGTACCTACCTAAATAATATTGTAGTACCTAAATTATGTTTATGATATATGCTGGGAATCGGGAGATTCTTCAACAGTATCTATTAACGCACTCATTATCTCGAAAGAATTAACGTTTGGGGAAATAATTTTTTTTACATAATTTAATTCATTATTAAAAAAAAAATTAAAATTAATAAAATTATATTTTTTATTATTTTTATAGACATTTTAATAAATTGTTCACGTTTCATCTGTTTTCAACCGCAACATACATTTTGAATTTCATATTGCAAAGTAGAACTTTTTTTCTGAGCATTTTGATGCATTTAAATCGAATATAGAACTTTCCTGCAGTATCAATTATACTTATATAAATTTAGAGTTAATAGTCAAAACGTCTTGTGTGTTGACGAGAGCTAGTGTGTTACCTACTGCTTAAATAATCGCCCCGATACAGCCATAGATACAGTATTATAGTAAGTACGTACCTACACCTCTATCTATATACATATAACAGTATAAGTCTAGGTGTGCAAAAAGTTTTTACCTCGCGCGCAGACCATTATATTATAATATGGTCCTGCAGGATTTTCGCAGGAGAGAATACGTATAATATTTGAAACACACCCGGCGCCCTCTCGGTATACAATGGAATTCACCGTCCTTAAAATTATTGTCAAGTTTTTACCAATCGTTTCCCGTCAATATATACAAATAACGGCCTTTTCGGCGTTCCGGTTTCCTGTCATACACAAATCCGCGATTACCGTTAAATGTCATATTGTACAACACGCATAAATCCACGAGCACCGCAGCATTATAATTAGTGTCCGAGTGTATATAATATTATATACACCACAGTATATATTATATTATGCGTCGTATAACTACCAGTATTTTGTATGTGCATATAACAACATACACCTACGTGTACACGCAAAAGAGTCGCCCCTCCAAGCATATATTATTATATAAATACGCGGGTAAATTAAAAAAAAAAAAAATGATATTCCGGTCGTGCCTTTATTTTTTTTTTGAATAACTTCCGTTTCCAAATTTAAATTAAACCGTTCCCCGCGCGCTGCGCCGTAATCGCCGTCCCTCGCAGTTTGCGCGAGCGGGCCCATCCACCGCCACCGCTCGCCCATATGGATTATACGACGGTTGTTGTCGTAAAATAATTTACGCATGCACATAAGGACCGAGCGAGGAAGAGATATAGAGAGAGTGTGTGTGTGTGTGTGTGTGTGTGTGTGTCTGTGTGTGTGTGAGGGAGACGGAGAGAGCAAAACGGAACTCATTAAAAAAAAAAACCCCGCTCGTACCTACAGCTTTGTGGCAAAGTGGACGGAAAAATGTGCCCAGCTGCACGCGGCGTCATGAATGTTTGATCACCATGAGGCGAGCTGTATATACACATACGCGAGGTGCATACAATATACGCGTTGCGACTATATTATAATAATATTTCAGTATATAATAATAATACATAGATGCAGTCGACTGCGGTGGTAAGAAATTAATGGACGACCACGACGAAACTATATATAATATGTTATGATATATAAATAATTATAAATACATCTCGTCTCGTCTACGTGTTATACGGAGCCGAGGTATATAAGACGTAGTATAACATTATACGAATCCGCGGGGGATGAAAAGAGGGCGGCGACGACGGTTCGGAGAGCGTGATGCTTTTTCTCCGTCGATTTTTACGGTCGACTATTATTGTTATTATTATTAGGTGCAGCCTATATATAACAATATTATACATATAGGTATACGTTATATATATTATGATATTCTCTGGTGCGTATAATATACGCCACGCCACGACGACGGCCAGACTGTAATCGATAGTTTACGACTTTGGAAAATATTACCGAGGTTGTTACGGGTTGTTTTGGGTGTGGTGGCAGGGGAGTGGGAGAAATACAAATTGAAAAAATAACGCCGAACGATTCGATACGCAATCATTAAAATTGGAAGACGTCGAAGGTTCGTGCGTGCAAAAGTTCAGCTATTATAGAGCTTACATTTTTAAGTGGTTCGGGTGGAGTAAAGTCTTTAGGTTGGATACCACCCACCCGAAATATATATGTGTTAAAAATAATATGACATACACAGCTGGTATTGAAAATTAATAGACGCAGATTTGAGGTGAGATACATTTGATATGTTTTACGTGGAAAACTTGGAGGGGGGGGTGGTTCTTATTTCACTAGTCTAGGCTGAAATGTTTTGTACACATTTTCCTCTCGAGTACCATCGTATGTTTTTATGTGTTTGATTTTTACTCCACCGAGAGGGCTGTTTAAAAGTTTTAAACTACGGTCGTTCTACCCCAAACCGGCTATAGGTGTACGAAACAAAAACAACACCGTCGCACTCCGCTCAAATTTATTTATATGTTGTCCGCCATTTCTGTACGTTAAACCTAAACAAAATATATAGGTAAACTTACACACAAATTCGGTACTATGGTTTTAGCTTTAAAATATATAAAATATACAGAAATTATTACATTTTTATACACATTCTGACGATTTCGCGAAAACCTTAGACCACGAGACCAACATCTGCCGTAGTCAGTTATTTCCGAGATCAGTGAGTTGAGGGAAGATAATACCGATGGATCAAATTTATCGGCTGGCCACGATGAAAAACTTTGGAAGGCATAAGGTATGCTTTATAGTAATTAAATATGTATAGTAATTTTATGTGTATAGAAAAAAACGCCCACGTAAGGGGAACTGCTATACTATGGTGTATTGACTAGAAAATTATAACGTATAACATGCCAAAAACCGATTTTTTTTAATCGCCCCTCTCGTTTTTGTTTTTTTTTTTCATAAACATACATAATAATCTAGGAAATCCAATTCAACTCGAGTGGAAAATAAAGTTTGGTCTCAAAAACAATAACACACGCGGTCCATATTATATCGCGCAAATAACGACATGCCGACACGCTCGCAATACGAATCAATATTGACATATTGTACAGCTGTATAGGTAACATACCTATACATGTCACTTTACATATTTTGATTTTTTTTTTTATTATTATTATTATTTAATGGGAATCGTAACTTTTTTTCGGGCTGGCGAAACTCGTAAAAGCCCACAGTACACGCCACACATCCTCCACTCATATATCCGGCGAAGCGCGTTATGCACGATAATGTATTATCGTTATAACACCGACCGTGTCACGTCGCCGTCGTTTCAATAAAATATAAAATATGTAATATATATGCGGGTGGCACGTCGAGTAGTATTCTAGACCGATATATTTGTCTGCGGCTGCAATATTATAGTGGTGTATTAATAACGACAACGATGATGATTATGATGATAATGGTAATAATAATAATAGTAATAATAGTAAATACTAATATAAACATTATTATCCGTGGCCGGGGTACGAGAAATAATAATGATAATTTGGTTTTTATCGACCGCGGTTCTGCTCGATTGGAAACGACTGTAGAAGTACCTAGGTTCTAGCCTTCTAGGTATACCGATACCCATTTATAACGTTATGACAAGGTTCGAATAATCAAACGGCACGTATATGACGTGTCCTGACCCCTTTTTAGGTAATAGACCAAAAACATCGGCGGATACTAAACATAATATATTATATTATATTCTATAAACTTAATAACAATAAAAAGAGTGTAACGCATTTATTGGATTTTTTTGTTGTTGTGGCTTGAATATGTCGCAAATATTATTTATAGTCTGTTTTTATGATTGTAAGACCTATAGCATATATTATTATAGTACATAATGTAGGTACCTACTTATCGAAGACACTAAATAAAAGTAGACATAAAATAGAAACCACCCTCCCCCCACAATGTAACGGTCAACTGCACGATGAACGCACGGTCATTACGCTCGTTTCGTTATCGGTTTTTCACGCGCAATTATATCTGCTGTTAACTATACTGGCAGCTCAATCGTGGTATAACAAATAAAAATTCAAATCCAAACTAAAAAAATCTATAGTTATCTTCGCTTTCACTAAAAGTAAATGATAAGAAACAAATAATATTTAGACGTCCGAATCGTCACTTAGTTCTCGCTTCGCGAGATGACTCATATGAGAGCTCACTTTCAAACAAGGCTCACTGCCATCAGTTCATATTAAAGGCTTGAGTAATTTTTCCAGTTTCACCTCAAACTTGATGTCAACTATACATTTAACAACATTTATCTGTAAAACTACATCTTCATAATATGTGGTTATCTGTACTCATTTCAATGATCATTATAGACTGCTCATTAAATATCTAATAAAGAACAGTTACAGTTTTCGTTCTGTCCAGCAATATGAGAAACGTTCATTACTCATAATCTCTTCCCTTCTACTTCAAGTTAAGATATTATTTCCGCTCTCTTAGATTTCGGACATCAGGTCAACCACGTTCACAATATTAAGCTTTTTCGATAAATCACCCTTACCTCTCTTTTTTGTCGACCTAAAAAAGCCATCAACAACCTGAGATTATACAAAATTGAATTTCTACTGCATTCCAAAATAGTTGTCAAAAAATCTTATCCACCCTAAAGCCCTCCTCAATGTTATTGCTGTTGTTCGATGAGAAGTGGGCACACACAAGATTACTGTAATCACAATCCATGATTTATCAGAGGTGAAGAAAAACACACGTATGTACTATATCTTCTGACTATCCTACCAGGTGATCACCATGCCATGGAAGTCACCCAGCAAAAATTATAAAAGCTGTTAAGTTAATAAAAAATAAAAAATTCTCAACAGTCAAACTCGACGAGAACGTATGTCTACCTGCTTCCAAAACCATAAGTAACTTTCTTGAATAAACTTTAAATTCCGATTCCGATAAACCATCCCCATTTTTTTTCAAACATCGAAACACTATTTATTTCTTTTATTTCCGAGTTTACAGCTATCATAAAGCACCTTCTATCTCTTCTAGTGACTTATTAAGTGAAGGTCAATTATAATTATTTATTCTGCTGTACGTCTTTCAAATAGTATTGCTATTGTTTCATTTGAATATGCAATCTAACCATTTAGATTCATAGTTTTATACGATTAAGTAATTATTGAATCAAATTCTAAAAGTATATAATTATAATAACGTAAATATTACATATATTAATACATAACTATAATAAAATAATGATAGAGAACAGTTTCTGCCGGAAATGTAAAAATCATAATTTAATAAAAAACAAAAATATAAGTATCTCCCTAGGGTCCTATTTTCTGCTACAGTCACCTTAATAAAAATAAAAATAAATTAAAATTTATCATATTTAATTTCACTTGGTGCTCATTGACATTTAATAAATTCGTTAAAAACACTCCATCGCTTGACACGGTCGTATTCGATGTTTTTTGCTGACTCTTATTTTATTTTCCCCTTCCTCTGAACAAATATAGTTGGTACGTTTCTTTATTATTATTAAATATATAGGACGCAATATGCAGTAGAGCTGTTCTGCAGAGAAGGCGGAAGGGGAAGCGAACAGCGTACTTGTCTGTCACATCTGCATGCTTAAGTATAATATATAGTGTATTAAAATATATACCAAATAAGTCGATAAGCATAAAAAATACAAATTATAATAAAGGAATCGACTTATAAAAATATGTAAAAATATATTATGTATTGTATATATTATTTTGTAAAAATATTAAATATATATAATATATATTATGTATATAAATATTTTGTTTCGTATACCATGTTTTTTAATTATTATCAAAAGTTGATTCATTTTATCAGAAAACATTGTCTAATAAAGCGCTTTATATGTGTACAAGAATATTAGGACGACTTGATTCATCGATGTATCTACCTATAATCTATATAGCTGAGTAGACAGTTTTCTATACGAGGACGAAGTATACAATACACGCAAGATTTGCTGTCTGGTGAGTGGTATACCGGCCCATAACATGACATACAATGTACATCATACGGGCAACATATATAGCGCACGTTACACATAATCAATACCGTTTTCCTGTATTTTTTTATACAACAGAATAAAATTGACCTGTTATTAAAGCATCAAATTTAAAAAAAAAAGATGAAAAAAATAATTATGCGTCATTGTCATCGATTTTTCGTTTTAATATTTTAAAATACCTATATTATATTCATCGTCATCGCATCCATCATCTGCATTATTAAAAAATACTGACTTCTGTTGAACACTATAATAATATAAATATCTAAACATGTTTAAAAAACATTCCTCTATTATAGCAGCTAGTGCAGTTGAAAATAATAAAATATTGGGAACCTAAACCTACCACGAGCGAATAATCGTGGTTTAAAGTAATACTTTTGACTGGACCTTTTTTTGTTCAATAATTATAAGTACTTACTCTAATGAAATCAAGAGTATACAAAGATTCAAGAAATTATGACGCAGAGACTCGAATACAAGTAACCAACTGCGTATTATAAAGTATGCAACGATCTTACACTATATATCCCTATAGAATATAGGTACACAAATACACAATACGCGAGCCGTATTATAAAGCATTTGTTTTGAACTTATAAATGTAGGTACACTATAATAATTATGCAACTCAATTTTTTTGAATTGACCTTTTTTAAACAATTTTAGGTAGGTACCTACTCGAATGAAATCAAGAGTACAAAGATTCAAGAAGTTATGACGCAGAAACTCGAATACAAATAATCATGTACACAACGGTTTATACACTATAATATATACCTATATATATATACACCAATATATATATATATACCAATATATATATGTACACAAATACACAATAACACGAGCTGTATTGTAATTTGTAAAGGATTTGTTTTGAACTTATAAATGCTGCCTGTAGGTACACTATTACATAATGCATTGTCTATACGCGTTACACAACTATTTATGCACAACGGCGCGCGTACGTAGGCATGTACGGAAATGGACTTAATTTAATGCATCCTAAGCACATTATTGCTAAACGAGCTTTGTATACATCTCAACGACTTTGTAAAATATTCCGGAACTTTGGCAGGCTGGCCACCCCGTGTATGCAATGCATAGAATTTCAACCACTACGCAACTGTCTGTATTCCAATACTGGCTGTACTGATCAATATTTATAATATAATATAATAATTATGTTTAGAAATTCTAGTTTATTACGATATCTTATTTGCGTAAACATCAAATAACAGTTGAATAATACATTACTGTACAACATTTAAGTAAACAAGCTCTGTAGGTATACATAATACCACGAGATAGTTCAGGGTTATTGTTTCTTGTTTGTACAAAATGCAGTATTGTGATTGTTCAACAATGTGTACAAGAAACGTGAAACATCTAACGGTTTATTTCATTTGAAAAGCAATCCAGCAAACACTAATCCTAAAATAATATTATGTTTGTTTTACCGGTGAAAAAATCACTTAATACACATTATTACAGGTATATGTGTCTTAGCATTATTTACAATAGTCGGAAAGATTAATTGCCTTCAAATACGAAGTCTCGTTACTCATTAATTTTATCAGCTATATATTATGCACATGCATAATAATGTACAACAATAAGTCTTATAACTATGAAATAGGTATTTAAATAGTTAGGTAAATGTATCATTTTATTTACAATTTGGCTTAATGCATTACCAATATACCTGATTGTTATTTTGTCATTCAGAATAATAATATTATTACTTTCATTTCAAAACGAAAATATGGTTCGATGACAGTATAATTGTATTTTTATTTTTGCATGAATATTATATGAAGGTAATGGGTGATATATGCCGGTAGACTCGTAAAATAAAAAATTTGCTTTGACCTTTGATGAATAAATAGCTCTTTAATCCCTCCAACAGTACGAGGGTGAAATATTATTAAGCTTTATTGTTTGTCTTCTATACTATACATACACTAACACTATACATATTATATAGGTTAATTTTACATCGCGTGTCTCAAATTATGCAATTTTAATTGCATCTGAATTCATAAGCGATTTCACGAGAATCTATAAACCGAGTTCAATTAAAACAGACTTCAACGACTAAATACGGACAAAAACTGATGAATAAAGAGAATATTAAATACTTTTAACTCCCCTGTATACAGTGTTTGACGTTTGTTGCGTACTATTTTTTTCACATTCCATAACATTTTTTACAATAGTAATATGCTCTACTAGGTACAAGATGTATAACATTTTAAGAGGAATATTGATAATAATGGATATACTATTATTAATGGTGAAAAATAAGCAAAAGTATGAAATGGTGACACTTCACATTAGATATAATATACTGGTACCAGTGGAAAAATCTTTGAATACAATTTCGTTCATAATAAAAGTTCGTCAAAACCTCATTTGGCACTAATAATTTAATGTAAATCGTGATGCAGGTGTTTCAATAGTCATAATAGTCGAATTTACACATTTCCGACACTCGTTTTAAATAGGCGATTGACTGTAATCTTCTAAAATTACTTAAAATACTGAAATTATAAGTCATCATAACATAATATGTCTATAATAACAATAAGGTAAAATGAAACAAGTCTTAAATTATTTGCTATTTTTATCACGTGATCTCCGTGTACGCGTAATGTGTACTACAGTAACGTCAATAACATACTTACATAACAACTTGATAGAAAACTCTCGCATCGAGTATATAATTATTAATAAATATGCATATTATAATATACATTTAGTTATGAAAAAACACACACACGCACGTCATTCTGTTATAATATAATATTAGTATACTATGACGAGTATAATATAAGCACAGTAATAATAATTTTACATGGAAGTAGGTACCCGTAAAGAAGGCGAGTTAGTTAGGCAATTCAACGACATCACGGTATTGGGAACATTACAACACGATTGAAGGAAACGAAACTAAATGAACAGTGGTATTGTTGTTAAATGCTATGTTTACTGTTATTTCTATAAGTCCATCACTCGGACAATTACATTAAAACAATTCCATACCTTCGATTGAATTGGTTTTTAAACGGATTACACAAGATATCTGTAAAACGATTACAAAAGTGTATAATAATGTAGCGTAACGATGATGATATCATGAATCCTGCAGCACGTGTAGATTTCCCATAAATCACGTACCTATACCGGCTATACCTACTTTATTTCGTTACACGGAGTATTCAACCTCGGGTTCTTCGAGGAATGTAAGGTTGTCATTTGAATGGACATAAATTAAACAACGGAGTTTTGGTCATAATTAATTATTATAATACAGTTCCGGGACGTATTTTATGATCGTTCAAAAATTGTTGTAGTACATTGTGTATACTGTGTGTACTATTTCGCAAACCCTCGGATTAAATAGAACGCGGAAACTTACCCACATAGACCCAATAGTATCTATTTATACTTTTTGAAATTAGATTTATGGTTACTGACTGAATTTATAAATCCTCAAAGATTTATATCAATTAACGTTGGGAAACATGTCGGGCCGTCGGGTATGAATATTTAAAACGTAATATATCGACTTGACGAATAAACACCTCCGCAAACACCACCTGACCTGAATATTAGCAAGACGAATGTGTTAATGTCCACACACAAATATTTCCTCTGCCTATCAACCATTACACGGATAAATATTAATGGTGAGTATATTTTTCATTTTCACTTTGAAAAATAGTCTAGTTTTTATAATTTTAATAGTTTTCTGAAAATATTAAAATAAATTTGTTTTTAAATATTAATATGCTTTAATTTATTTGTCAAGATGTTTCAAACTCCAAACTAATAGTTCTAAAGAAAACATAGTTATGGACGAAAAATTAAGAATAATTGTTTAGTTATCCAACTAAATTTACTTATGTACCTATTTGTAATATTAAAAAAAAATTAAATATGAACAAAATAAAATTACGTGTTTATGAAAAAACTATGAGATAATTGAGTATGTGACACAAAATTCTAATATTTATCAATAATTATTTTGATATAGTACCTATCACAATTTTATATTTGAACACGGTTGGCATCTATTGGTGTAACATATAAAATGCAAATATAATTTTCAAACCATAATTTATGGTCAACATTTGTTTTATGTATTGACGTTATTAGTTATTATATTCGAATTAATTAAATGTAGATTACAACTTTGGATATGAATATATAAATTATAAATATTATGAAAACAATGTATAGGTACTATATATTACTATTATATCACGAGTAAAATAATAAATAAACTATGCACAATTACTAAAAAAAAACCTAATAAGATATGATTAAATTTTTTTTTTTTAAATAGTAAAATACGATATGATCATTACTGTATTTTTTTGTCAGTGGAAAATTGTTTTTTTTGCACGTGTACTTTTTATCGATTTTATTAGGGCACGACCTCGTAATAATTTAGGACAACGATACAATATAATATCTACATATATATTATTATAATATAATATGAAGATAAATAATAATATATCGAGCAAAGCGTATACACATTGTTCTCGACGATTTTTATGTATTATAGTTTATACGCAAAGTTAACGCGTTCGACACGAGGCAATTATTCCGTAACGTTTTTTTTTTATTTTGCACTGTAGAATTAATGATACAAATAGGAAGAAGTAAAAAACTACTCTGTCGACTTTTCGTCGGACGTTAAATTCCGGTCACTAATTATTATCATCGTTTTATTGAACCGTTCAAACGACCTACTCACAAACACAGCGGCAGATTGATTGGAGTTAATAATATTATAATTATTACCAATATGTCTTCGTATATAAGTATGGCATATTATAATATTTTGTATATGTTTCGAACGGAACATATCGTTAAAATCTCGAAAATCTCGTTACGAACTTAACCCACCAGGGAGGGACGGTCACTGTGCAAAAAAAGGACGACATAGTAGAAGATATTTTTTTGTGAAGTCGAAGGGAGGCTGTGTGGTGTTTGGTCGGACGTTTTATTCAGCGTTACTATCAAGATCGTAACCAGCTAAAAACAATTTCGAGGGATCGAGTTATCAATATTTCTCATCAATTTTCATCGCATTTATTCGCACGAGATATTTGTCCAAAACGCGATTTAAAAAAAGGAATTCTACGATTTACTTCACCGTGGGTGTAACGTTGTCGTGGTAATCGTCGACAGTCCACGATCAGTCGAAATGAGAAGGAAAGTATAGATTTTTTAGTTTCTGGGACTCGACTGCGATATTATATAACTGGAGGGTCGAGGAAATAAAGGACTGATATAATATGCAATAACTCCCGAAAAATCCTGCCCCCAAATGAAAAGGGTTGTTTCGCACTTGTTACCTATCCGGCTTGTAATAACAGGTCGACGGTTATTTATTTTTACACTCGTGGGTTGTTAAAAAAGGGTAATATTTTTTTTGCGCTCATGATTATTGTTTACATTCGTTTATTTGATGGGTTTGAGTTTGAATCACCTTTTTCGTTTATAGTACGGACTTCCTGACCTATACTATATACCAACATATTATACCTATATAGGTAGTATACACATACACGTATATATATTATTATTATTGTTGGGATCCTTGGACAACGACGGACCAAATATGTTTCGTTATGATAATAATATTATATGCTCACTTGATAAAATAAGGTCTTCCATCGCCGTCGAGCGCCTGTTCCCAGCCGTATGGCAACGATTTGGCACCGGGATCTTTGGGCCACGCTTCTACGGGCGGTAACCAAGATGCCGTCTGTGTGACGTGACTGTAAAAACGAAAAAATCAAATTAAAATAATTACATTTCGATTTCGATCACAGTACAGAATTCCGGACACCTTCGTATAATAGGTATATTATGGTATATTATATAAGTGTTACAGAAGGTGCACGAAACGTATTAATATTGTTATTATTACTATATGCACCACGACTATGTTATATACCATGGCGTAATACTAAATAATATGCAAATATTGCATAGGTATATATGTTGTAAATCATGAACTCGGGTAGTGTGTTGTCTATGTGTATCGTTTGAATATTATTTATTTATAATCGCCGTTTGTTCAATTTCCGTGAAACACATCCACAAATCCGAGTGGTCGTCCCAAAAGTTCAACGTCAATATTTACTTAAAGTTTATTAATTGGGTTATCCAATTGACCTGGCTGTTTCGAAAGTTTCGAGAAATAATAATGTACCTTTAATCGTAATACACGCGTTCTAGCGTTCTGTATTATTTTTATATAATACATTATTTATTAGTGGTTTGCTTATAAAACGTTTTTAGTCAGCTTTTAGAACGTCGTAGTCAAACATTAACAACAAGTATCAACAAAACTTATACAATTTAACAAAATAATCACAAAAGTTTGATTTGTTTAGTATAAAAACTATTACGTTTGTCTACAATTACAATAATGCCCGGCCATTAGCCCATGTAACTCGATTTTGGTCGGTGTTCCATAATTTAGTACTGAGAGCTGAAACACTGAGTTGAAGTCTAAGATACAAGAACAGTGTTCTTACTTATTAAGTAAGTAGGTCAGACAAAATTATAATGTATATTTCTAATGTAGATTTGGATAAATATAGACTTATATAAATACAACGTACCCATAATAATATTAAATAAGGAAAAACAGAAAATGTAATAACAAGTACCTATTATAATAATGATAGACAAACACAATATAATCCTCTACAATCACTGTACACCACAATTAATATTATTTATTATTTACTAGTTTAATATTTAATTTAATTTTTTCATAATATTATATTTTGATATAAACACAAATATTGAACCATTAATTAATTTAAATAATTATATTTATAAAATATATTGAGAATACGTTAATAATTCTATTGGGGGACTAAACCATTTCTAAGGTAATGTTTTACACTGTTAATTTAATTTCTTATATTTTTACTGTACATACTTTAGTTTTAAGATTAATTTCAACATTTATATTGGACTTGTCCCGTTTCATAAATAAATAAATAAATAAATAATTGGGTAATAATATATAATATATTTATGTATAAATATGAACTACTTATATATAATAGTGCCAATACCTATATACGTCATAACAATATGCATTACAAATATTTACGAAATTATGTACTTATATCACCTGAGATTCTCCTTATTTCACTTTAAATTATTATCTACAAAAGTATGAAAGTTCAAAACACTACGCTCCTTGGTTCGTGATTTAAACATTGAATTGAATCTTGATACTTTCAAGAATATTAAATGTGTAATTAGAAGCGTTATAATGAATTATCGCAATGACACGCTGACGAAATTTTAATTAAATATTTGACATCAAACGTGTTGACAAGATAATACTTTTAAATAGTAAACCCAAAGCACGTACACTTTAGAAAATATATACGTTTGTCGAAAAACATTTTCATTTCGTCTTTTTTGCCAAATGAACATACCTATACGGTCGCGCGTATGTTAAATAAACATAAGAATAGTTTTTTCTCGGTTTTGTTTTTGTGCTACTGTGCGAATAATTGTACATACCTACCTACGTATATGCATATCGTAGTTATTATCAAAAAAAAAAAAAAAAAACCCGTTTACGGTTGTGTTGTGTAATTCGCTTACACGATGAATGATGATAAATGATAATTCGTACCTAAATAACGTTTTGACTTAATCGCGTATATCGGCCCAATACTTAAATATGTATTGTAATATAATTATTTTCTTACGGTATTCGAATATTATTCACAATTCCCGAACACAGAGTTAAATAATTATTATTTACGGCCAAGCCTGGGCACAAACGAGTTAAAAAGTTAAAGTTAAGTTAATTTTAACTTTTTAAAATTGAATTGTTATCAACTTGTTTTTAACTTAACTGATTTTATTGAAATAAACTTAATAAATAACGAGTTGGTTTTAATCAAATCCAATTCCCTAAATTTATAAATAATTAAACACTATAAATAAATACAATTATCATTGGTGATACATATTACATAAACATTTACTTTTTATTATTTTAAACCAAATAAGTGGCTATTTAAAAATTTAAATTAATAAATAACTTAAGTTAAGTTGATAAGTTAATTGTAAGTTTCCACAAAACTTTAAACTTAACAGAGTTTAAAAAAAAATTAGTATAACTATAATTGACTTTAAACTTTTTAAAATATTTTCTATTCACTTAACTCAAATAAAAATTATCATTGACTTGCCCAGGCTTGTTTACGGCTGTGTACGTACTTACGGTTTAATATCGAAACGATATTATTATATAGTATTGCGTGCGATTTAAAAACGGAATCGTTTGTAACATTTGTATCGTTGGCTGGTTTCTCAACCACTGTTTGGCTTGAGCATTTCGAAATCGCAAATAACGTCACCAACGATTTCGGTCGATTCGAGAGATCGCCTACGATTATTATCACTTTAGGCTATACTGCTATAGTATTACAAAATAGGTGCGTGCCGCAGATGTAATACGAGTAAGCGATTCTGCTTCGACCGGCAGAAAAAAAAATCGTATAACAATTATTATTGTTTTGATATCGCGTGTACTACTCGTGTTTCTCGAGTTATATACGTTGCACGCAATGCTTGAACTGGGAAAAAATCAAAAGGGGATGCAAAAGTGTAAAAAAAATGTGCCTACCTAAGCGTTTAAAACATATTTTCTCATGGCGAAAAAGATCTATTTTGGGATATATTTTCTTATCGATTGTGATACGATTAGGAGGGGCACGCATAAATTAATATTTTCTAAAAAAAAAAGGCACTTCCCCACTTGCTCCACTCGAGCACTGCAGGCTGCATGCTTTTTATAACATTAATAATATGTTCGACAAGAGTCGCATCCGTGCAGTGGACCCTGCAGCTGTTTAAGTCAGGGGGAAAAACTTTGAAGCGATGCACAACACCGTTTTATTGATCGCACCCACCACGACGGTGACATTACTATGCAAATGTGTGCAATTTACCTCTGAAAATTACTATTAAAATGTCGTTATGCACGCGAGAGGAGACGACGGCCTCGCCGACATACGAGTATCATAACATATATTATAATATTATAGGTATACCTACGTCGTTCAGCAGATACGTCTGCGAGAGTGCTGACGACGACGATGACGACGTATATATAGGCCATGTATAAGTTTCGGCAGAAAGAGGGGCGAAAAAGAGTAATTGGGTATTGATAGATGGGTAGGCAGGTAGGTGTACTTCTGCTGTAAGCACGCCGAGAAAGACACCATGACTGATAGATATTATGATATTATAATAGTTAATGCAAATACGGATCGCATAATATATAGTGGAGAATAAATTATTAATTTTACTCGTACGAATCAGCGTACCTACTATACAAGTACGTATTTTATGTCATTTTCAGTTTCAATAGTGTATTAATGTATTTTATTTATAAATGAATAGTATATGATATGATACAGAGTGTAACATAATATGATCTGAGAAAAAAAAAATAATCGATGCTATGACACAGATTGTGAATATTATATGGACAACAACACATAATTTCAGAAATACACTCATGGCAGGAAACGTCCAAAAATAATATTTAAAACAAAGTTATTACCTTTTAAATTGATTTACCCCAAAAAATTAATGTTATATAAGAATTAAAAAAATTCTTAAGCTACTCGACTTAGAAAAATGTTATTACCATCAAAATTATCCTCATGATCAGATTTACAAATCGGCTATTTTGAAATTTCCCAAAAACATTTAAAGAAATTTTTAAATTTTTATTTTCAGTTTCGAAAAATAAAAATGAAGAATTATATACTTTGAACATATAGCGTAAGTGTTTATAAATTATATAAAAGAAAAACAGTTTTAAAATATTGATTATAAAAAAAGTTATTGCATTTTAGTCAGTTCTTTCTGTTACACACCGTATAATGGAGTTACACCGATCTCGATTTCAACCGCATGATAATACTTTCAGCCACAAGTCATATACCTATTGTACAAAATATATTATGACATTTTAAACGTTGATTTAAGATTGAATGATGTTATAATATTATAATACAGGCAAATTTGTTCTACAGAAGACGTTGTAAGTATACGTACGATAAATTCAATTTACAATAACGTAATTTCCCATTAATGCGCAGTCTCGTGTATTTTTTATTGCATTAAAATACCTATGTATTTTATTTGCAAATTATTTCACGTTGAACTGTATATAAAGAACCCATTTTCCTTTCGGGTAGTATTTAATCGTTTTTTCCGCCGTCAAAGTTATTAAATACGAATAATAGCTTTTATGTGCTCCGACTGATCGTTTATGCCAACGCTTATACATTATAATATTATACGTCTTCTCCCCCCCCCCCCCGGATAATTATTGTTTCGCCCGTATTCTGTTTTATCATCATCCGGATTCGCATTATAAGACATTGTTACGCCATGTCAAATTAAACGAACAATTGTGAATTTAACTTTCTCTACAAATATTAGTGACGAGTTAACATTTTATGTATCAAACTCGTACGGAATATAATTATTGTCATAAGAGCACAATAAAAATTAATACATAGGCACATAGGTACTTTATTATATATTATTATTATATGTTATACAGTATGTTACTCACGTAGAAGACGACGACGATAATAATATTAAACATGATGCCGGGGCGACTATTATTGTCACGTTGTTATAGACGTAGTCGTACATCATATAAAATCTCGTGATTGACATGTCAAAATTTAAAAATTCCCATTATTTTTGGAGACAGTAGCAAAAAAAAGGGGGAAGTAGGTAAGACGCTCTGATTTAGGATAGATTAAGCCCTGTATAATGAAAGTGTTAAATTTGAACTCAATGATAAATCATATCGTATGCAATGATAAACGATTCTGAGCGACGACTGTCTAATTTTGTGGTAGGTAACATGGACGAGATTAAAAAACAATTATTTTAATAATAATATTGACATTTTAACAAATGCTCGTTTTGTTTGGTTAGTATTTCCTGATTATTTTAAAAAGTAGGTTAGAATTTTCAATTTTAAACCTCTCAAAAGCACCAACTAGATCCAATTTGCTATAAGAAACCTCCATTGAAGTTGATGATCAGATGACATTTTTTTCTACTAGAAAAAGTGTCATCTGACACAAAAAAACACATCATTGTAAAATCAATACATCGTAGCAAAGTGCTCAGAATCTAATATAATACATAATGTATTCGGAAAAAATTATACGAGTCCGTAACGCTTATTGGAATCTAAAGAAACGGATTCAGTGTTTTCATTCATTTTAGGTTTAAAAATGCATTCGAAATATTAAATTGTAATGTACGTACTTACGCCCTATATAATATGATTTCCGTAAAATCTAATTCCTTTGAAACGCGAGACTGAACCTAAGTCTAGTCAGATGAAACTATAGTTTAAGATTTAGTGGAGCAAAGATTGTATTAATGTTTTGTTGTTGTTTTTGTATCTGAACTGTGAAGACATTTTTCATATATTATTAGAAAAAATATTATGATTTTCTATTTAAAAATATTTTCTTGGAGTTGTTATCACTGGAATTAAAAATAAAGTTGAGAGTAAATCCAAATTAATTCTTTGTGAGCATTTCAATTTGGAATTTTGACAAATTTCGTAAAAATCGTGAAAATGTACAAATTATTTTGTAGTTGAAAATGCATAAACCATTTAATATTCATACCTCAGATTTTAAAATATAATTCAAGGTTCCTCATACGTTTTTATAACTCAAATATACAAAAAAAAGTTGAGCATAAGTCCACAAATATTTTTTATGAGGAGTGTAAAATAACCATTTCTCATTAAACGATTTTTCATCTTGGTATAATTCAAAGAAGAATAACCTCAAATACTTCTCCAAATGTTTATATTTGAGTTTTCTATGTATAGTATAGTTTTCAAAATATTTTGATTCTTTTTGAGCTATTAATTATAGACATTTAAACATTTTAGATGTTTTTAATTTTTCAATACATATTGATATTTTTTTTTTATAGACATTTTAACTATTTAAATTTAAATTTGGAACGAAGAACAACGATTTCAATTATTTCGTTTTGATTTAAAAATATTTTTTATGGGGATTTTAAACTTTTAAGTATACCTATTAAATATATTACCTATTTCGTGTATATAATTTCACAAAGACATTTAGATTAATTTTATGGTATTGCCTATTTATACCACGAACATATTCACCCAGTTATACGGTACGTCCGTGTTCACTCAAAAGTAAATAACAATATTACATAGGTACTATTATAATAATTAAACAACTATTTATAAAATTAGAAATGCAATGTTTTATTTAAGAAAAAATTCATTCAATTTATCGTTATAGGTATTAGGTACTAATATAGTAAAACAATATATAATATAGGCTGACAAGCCGCCTTCGCTCAGAATCGTTTTTCGTATTCAATGATGTAGTTATTATTGAATTCAAATTTATCACATTTACAGCGATTTACTCAATGAATATAGGCATTAGGCACGCTCTACACCTACAACTGTACAGTAAGAGGTCACCTACTTTAAAAAATAATATTATGTACATAATATTGTTATATTGCTGTACTTATATAAATAATAAATAAAATTGGATAATTAATAACTAAATACTAATGAAAAAAAAAACATAGAAGTAGATTTTGGTATTTAGTGAATATAATAATGTTGACAACAAATGAATAATTCAGCGGTACCGTTTGATGAAATATTTATAACAATACGCAAATTATAATATCAACTGAAAAAAAATACATGTGCATTTTAATCAGATTTAGAAACTTTATTAACACAAAAGATTTCCATAAACAAATGAACACATTAGGTACGTATTCGAATCTAAAAACCGAGTAAATATTATTTAACTGTTCTGAAATTAAAACACTATGGTCTAATTCGTAGGTACAATATTAATGATGCAATGTTATTATAATCTTAAAAAGAAATATTTCAATGAACTTTTGATTATGAGCGACCATAGAGTTCAACACTGTAGGTAGATTTCAACAGAAAATCTTTAGCTTTGGTGTTTTGTTTTTGTCAGCAAATTGAGCGGAAATCCCCACTTTCACGCTGAACCCAGAGTACAACAATATAATGGTACATTTCACCCCAACATCGCTGAGTCAAACTGACCAAGAAACAGCACTAATTATTATAGTCTAATGCCAAACTCTTATTTAAATCGATGAATATACGCCATACGTTTCGTACAGTTTTAATTTAATTTTGAATAGGGTATTTAAAATTGCGTCACGTTTAGAACCAAAATATATTCCGGTCTGGAGACCCGATGGATCTTTGCCAGATAGACCTTTCGTTATTATTATTCCTGTTTGTTTTTTAATTTTTTCAGACAAGGCGCTAATTTCCACACAGGCCTTTATTTACGGTCAGTTTATCCGTCTACTGCTTAATAATAATTTATTACCACTAGTTGCTATTTTTTTCAATCTCTCTTCTCAGCAGTAAAAAAAATAAAATTGGTCCGCTTCCAGATGATCTAAATATTTCGTTTTATTAACCAGTAGTGCAGTAGTTACCGGAATAATGAGTACGAAAAGCGACGGTGGGCAGGCAAGGTCCAATCCGAAAAAATTGGCACTGACAAAAATAGCCAAAAACCTATTGGTAACGACGTATTCATTTGTTATGGTAATTATTATTGTAAAAAGAAAATTTGTTGACATCTGTTGGACTTTTCTCAATCTTCTATAAACGATTATAATGTTATGGTGGTATAATTGTTGATTTACGATTTTATTGAAACTAACGTTGTTGTTTTTACTTAGTTGGGTTTTGCAAAGCTGTCTTACATAACTTAAAAGATAATCAAAAAAAATCAATCAAATTAAATTTGGTGATTATAAACTTTGTTGATTAATGGAATTCAATTAATCTGCCACAAAAACGACAAATACGCATAATAATCACTCATCTGTATGTAAATTGGGAGTATATTAAATACACAGAAGCCTTTAAGTCCAGCATTGTTAATGTTATTTAGAATTCATTATTTCAACACTTGGGTATTAAAACTGTTCACATAAAGACTTTAAATGTAACTTAATTGTCTATATATAAACTAAAGTAGTTGGAACTTAAAAGTATTTTCCACAATATTTCCTATAGATAAATGCTTACATAAAAGTATGCACCACTTTTTATGAAAAATGTATTGATAAATACAAGTTTGATGGTAAAAAATGTTGTCTAGTTGTCTGAGTTGTCGCAGTATAGTCTAAGTCAGTGAAAGGTGTATCATATACCAACTGTTATGTATATAAATATATACAAACGATATTCGAATAGACTGGTGGTGTGCATATTATACCACCTCCCACGTTCAAAACTTAAACCAAACAAATCTCAGGGACTGCTCTATGTCGTAACACCGCGCTCTGGAAAGTAAGTAAACTATAACACGTGGATTCAGGATTATCGTTTCATATTTCGATCCTTTGTCGCTCGAACGCGTCATTTGATTTTCGTATGTCACACTAGTAGATGCACTACACATATATATGTATAATATACACATATACAACACCATATACAGCCACTAAAGGTATTTATATCTGCAATGTAAGAGAGAGAGAGAGAGAGGGGGGAGAGGGAGTGCGCATGCGCGAGAGAGAGAGAAAGGATTATTCGTGGAGCCTTGGAGGTATCATATATTATTATAATATTATACACAGTAGGTATTTTAGTTTGCCGGGAATTTTAGAACAACTGTGTGGTTTCGACACACACGCGCCGTATGTACTCTCCCTCTTGTGTGTGTGTGTGTGTGTGTGTGTGTGTGTGTGTGTGTGTGTGTGGCATGTCCACAGAAGACTTACAGTCAAAAGGCATTCCGCAGACGACGAAGTCGTATAAAATCACGCAGCACACGCATTCCAACCGTAACCAAATAAACGTAGTGATGGACGAGGGGGTGGAAAAAAACCACAGCAGCGTGCAAATAACAACGAACACACACACATACACATTATATACATGTGATATTATTTATAAGTGTGTGTGTGTGTGTGTGTGTGGGTTTTTTGTTGTTTTAATTATATTTTCATACGGAGTTCAAATTCGATATCGTTCCGACTCTCTCGCGTCTAGTCATCAACCACTGTGTTGAAACTATTCATTGCGTCGGCACCAATTAGGGGTGCAAATAACGTTTTCGTCGCGTTCCTCGCGAAGGAGTACTCCGCGGCGGCAGCGGAACGGCTCATCCCCGTTGCCGTGGCAACCGGAGCTTCGGCGTCATCGCCAGAGGGGAAAACGCGTCAGCCACTGTGTACACATGCCCGGGTAGCGATATCGGAAGAATGGTGGCGGCGATTGGCCGTGGAGAATATTGTGGTCGAATTTAGCCATCTGCGGCGACTTAACCTTACCGCCCGTGATTATATATGTACCTACCTACCTACCTACCTACATTATGCGTTTAATGAACACTGCCATGGAGCTAAGCAGGACCGGATTCGGCGGATTATATGACGAGCTGTAACATTCGCGCGGGAGAACAACATATCTTTTGAAACGATTGATTCGTGTTGTGTATAGCATCAATTCAGTCGGATAAACGAAACGAATTGGAGTGAAAATATAACATAATAATAATATAATATATATAGGTTATTATATCGAATATTACTTTTTTCACAAGTTATGATGGTTACATAAGACTTCAATAATTTGTGATTTTATATAATATTTGTATACATTTTCTCTGCGCAGTTAACTGTTATCATTGTCGCTCTTACGATACCTGTACACCCTGATCATTTTTTGTTCACGGTTTTTAAAATTCTAAGCCATCATCTCTTTTATATACTCTATTACTCTCTGTTGACCGACACGAATGTCCTAGCCAAGTGGGTATACTGTTAGAAGTTAAATCGATGAGCTATATAATATTTTACATAAATGTATAGGTAAACACCCTATTTTTTAAACATAACGCACGTGCCTCGCGATGAGAAAAATCACTGCGATGTATTCATTCTCGATGGCACGATGTTTTGTAACATGCAGCAGTTCGGAATTTTATGTATGAAATTATTACCACCTATTATTTTTATTCGTGTGGTTTGGAACCCATAAGTAGTATGTATCTATAATACAATTTAATTATGTGACATCTACTGGCAATGAAGGTAAACTGTTATCATACTTAGGTCCTAGATATACAATATAAGAGTATAGGTACTGTTGTGTACTCCACATTAGTAAACATAATACTCACCTATATATAGATATATCATATCATTTTCTAGTTTATTTTATGGACTTTCATTTGAATATAATAATAAGTCTATTTTTCAGACTTTTTCGAGATTAAAATGCTCATGGTCGTGTATAAAATGTTGTTTTTGTAATAAATCAATTCATTGTTTATTATTTTTTTTTTTTTATAGTACCTAAATATATTTTATACACTTGCTAAATTAAATCTTGCTTTCTAAAAATGTAAAAGGATATTTACCTCTAGTATGAAAATTAAGTTGTGTTTTAATTATGTAGATTTAAAAGATATGGTTTCGACTATTTTTAATGCGATCTCATTTTGCATAAAAGAGATTGACGTAACAATAAATTAATAGTGATGTGACTCTCAAAGAGTCTATTATTTATAAGCCAGAAGTTAAAATATAAATAAAAATACGACTTAATTTATGTTAATTTTAAAATCAGTAATCCGCGTTTACTTGAAATTATAAGCTCAAAATTTTCGTTCCCATTAATATTCAGAATTTCTAATTAAAGGAATCTTGTATTTTATCATAACAATATTATGTATCCAACAGTAAAAGTTTTATAATTTTTTATTGTTTACCCTGTATATCGTTGTTAGTTATAATTTGATTTATTGAAATAATATACACCAATCAAATGTAAATATTCATTTTAGTAGTGTTTATTGATAATTTCAATATTTACAACAATCCAAAAAAAAGTAAAATAATAATTGATTCTATACAAACCATCCATACGAACTTATACTCAATAAAGGTTAATTTATTTATTTAGTAAATATTAAATATCAATACTTCCAAGTAGAAAAAAATAAAGAACTCATATCAGAACATGTTCAATATTTTGTTATAAGTATAACTGTATTAAAAATAAATGTTATATTTTTTTATAGAATGAAGAAAACCATACTTAATTAAACTCAAAAATATCGTTTTCAGTAAACGTAATGCTAAATTTGTATATACTGAAATACCGATGATAATAATAAATATATTATACTCTTAGTAATGGCTCCTTTAATTTGATAAAATAGTTTGATTAGTAAGTATGTAAATAACAAACATTCGATCGCTAAGTAAATAATCAATTAATTTGAGTGCATTTGTTTAAATTCAATTTTTGAATTAGAAAAGGTAAAATTTAGTAGTAATAACGATTATATTCATAAAATATAAAATATCCGTCTGTATATATTGACTGAAGGAATGTTCACAGGGCGTACGAATAGTTAATCCGACAATTATTTTTATACATTCCTATAAACCAAGATTTTTTACACGTATAGACTAAGTTATTAAACTCATTTCAAACTAAAATTTTTAATTTTTAATTTTTTTAAGCTTATTTTATTATGAGCTATTTATAATATTTACGAAATAATTGATGTAACAAATTTAGGTAAATATTCATCTTATATCGTTATTAAGTAATAAGTTGAGAATTAATTTTACTATAAATACTTATTTTTATTAGAATGTGATACTTCCATCTGAAAAAAAATGACCACGACATTTTATAAGACTGTTAAATACTGATATAATATATGGACTTAAATAAATATTTTTACCAAATTTTTATACCTAAGTAAATATTATACTCATATTTAATAATCTTTATGTAATATTTTTATACAATCTCAAGATCATGTAAAAATTTTAGTTTGATGAATCACCTATAAAAGACTCAGCCACTTGTGTAAACAATAAATAAAAAGGTTGTTCGGTTTCAGTTTCAGTTTCAGTTTCCTTTTAGAGGAGTATAACTTATTGATTGTGACTTTTCAATGACACAATTCATTGAATGAGCGACTAAGAAAGGTTCCAATTTCCAAATAAAAGAACTTGAAGAACTATATTATATTATATAATAGACATTTTTTTAGTAAAATTGTATTATTCAAAGTTATACAACGCAACAATAATATGTGATAATATATATTATAATTTATAACAATTAACATTTAAATAACGATTAAATTTTTTTATATGTCATTATATATTACGATAGCATAACTCATATATTTTTTAAAACATAATCAATTTAAATTACTGAAATTTTATTTAAATAATTTAAATCTTACACACGGCATGAAATTAAAATTAAAATTTAGTACAAAAATAGTTATTAAAAATAATATAACAATAATGTTTAGGACGATATTATTACATGATTGCGTATACAACTATGCAAATATAATTTAATGTATTTTTATTATATTCTTATATGTACCAAATCATGTTTAGAAAAAATACTTTAAAAAACTTCATGTAGATAATTTCATTAATATAAAATCATCAAGACGAGAAAAATAAATTACAAATGTGATACTTTTAAACTATTAGTAATTAATTTATTATCTAATTAATTATTAGTAAATTTTACATAGTTTTACATCAAGTGCATAATATGAGAAAAATATGTGAAATGTGCAAATCAATTATTGGACCTTTGTGCTTACGTACAAACTTAGTTGATCACAATAAAATAAAACACACTCAAGGACGACGACGGTAAATGATCGACAGTGCCACATAACGTTGCCATGCCGACCAGTGGCGGCGGCGGACCACAATCTCACAAAACAAAGCAAAAACCTTCTGTATAATATTCCGTCCGTAGCAAAGGAAAGGCCTCTTATTTTCGTTCTTCTTTTTATTTTTTATTTTAACTTTTGCGGGACAATTTACTTTTCACCATAATTTATTATGCCCAAAAACTATTGTTCCGAATGTTTTACCACGCGCTTTCCGTTCACCCTTTTTCCACTGTCTATTACACGTTTTATACGACTATAGTACACTCTACGCCATTCCCCGAAAACCTTTGTTGAGATAATTTCGTTTACACTAATGCACTGATAACAAGAGAAGAACTCGTTTTTATTTCCTGTCCAGTTGATAAAAATATTAGACGCACGTCCTCGGCAATCCGTTACCGCGATTTGCTTTTTTGCGAACAAAACATGAAAATCAACTTAATGGAGCATATTTTAAATTAAAACTATTATTATGGTGCCTATATAGATCGTTGCAGTATTAATAACAAATAAACAATGGCAGAAATAATAAAATCATATTTAAAAAAATAATATGCCTAAATGTTGTGAATTTAAGTTTGGCTTAAATTTGTCTTAATATATATACGAGTATTTGTCCCTTGGTACATATTATAAAAGCTCTCAGTCACTAAAGTAAGTTTTACGTAATTATAATATGTATAGTATCTTTATATTTTTAATTTTCGGAGTAGTAATCGATTATATTTTTTAAGTTGGGTAAGCTTACAGTTACATAATTCTTCACTATTTTCTTTTTTGTCTTTTATTGCTTTTTCTTGGAAATTACTCAGGAATTCTTTTCACATTTTTTAGACTACTTTCTGTGTTTAATATATAGCTATAGTTACTTCATGAAATTGTTTGAGCATTATAAACTATATACTGCAAAATTCAACCAAAAAAAAGAATCTTTATCAAGATTAAAAAAGAACAATAATGTTTATTATTACTAAAATAAATATTGAAGTTAAGTAATTCATCGTACTTTTACCTTCAATGTTTCTGTTTAGGATCAATAATATGATTTTCATATGGCACACGTTTTAATAACTTAGATACGCAGGTACTCAACGTTTTCATTTGATTTATACATTTTTAACGATTGTTGTCATTTGTATATTGTATACTTAATATTATTCATTGAAAAAAAAAGTTTAATATTATAGATACTCAAAACATTACATAGATAATAAATATTTCTTGGGAAATTGATTATTATAATGGCATATTTTGCCTTTGAAAACTTGTGGGTTATAAATAATATATTATTCAAAACTAATCAATTATGTATTAATTCAATTAATATTAAATCAATTGTTTAAATAATTAAAAACCACAAATCGGTTGTAAACTTGTATATTAAAGATTATTATTTATTAATTCGGAGATGATATATTTTTTAATTTGATTTAAAAAGTAAATTGATATAATTATAATTTCGAATAGTATTTATAATTTAGATAATGTACCTACTAAAACTAAGAAATTTAAAGTGCATAAAAATTGTTTACAAAGCAATCAAACCTTATTTCAATACTTGAAAATTGTTATTTTTCGTTCAAAAATGTGTTTAAGCATCCATACATATAAGTTATAACTTATGAAAATCGTAAGGATTATAATCATATCAATCACCCTCCTATGTGCTAGTATCTACATATTATTGTATGATACCATAATTCATGTTAAAGTTTCAACTAAAGTTTAATCGTATATTACACTTGTTTCAATATACCTATTACCTACCGAATTGCTCATTATTATGTATAAATGTTATTCATATACTAAAATGTATTAAGTTAAGTTTATAATGATACATTTAATATGTAGATAACACTTGTACTTACCTGGAACCATCGATTTTTATAATACATCCAATTTTAAACTCGATTAAAATATTAATTATAAGTACATAATATCTTATATTACACTATATCGGGTTCTTATGCAAGTTCGGTGAACTCTAAAATAGTTCTGATTGAAACAATATAATATTATCGTAAGAGCTTAAATTCCAAAAAAAAAAAATTTTAAAACAAAAAGATGTTTAAAAAGATGTACATTAATATTATTAGTTGTATAATACTATCTATCTGACTATCTTTTGTACACTATATATATTACAATTAATTCTGCTTAATACTCTCGACGTATAGTAAATATAAAGAGCTGGAGAAATAAGTGTCATAATCAAATGAATGTATTAATATTTAATTTATTGCACCAATGTTATATTGAACTATAATATTCATTTTACCCAAACACATTTTTATACGAAGTCATTTTCATTTCTCCTATATTTTTACTCGATGGTCATTATAACAATATTAATTTTCTTTTCTCGCGTACGAGCGTCAACAGATACCAACAGACCGGAACTAACGGTAAAATAATATTAATATATATAATACTTATAGAATATATGTATACACATATTGTACACGTATGTACAGTTTACATGTGCACAGTTTTATGTCCGTATGTCATTTGTCTCTATGTTTGGATAACTTCCCGTCAGCCTATATGTACGCCGTATGTTCTAATGACTTTAAAAAAAACACTGATTACAAGCACACGTTTAAATTATTAGATACTATTTTTGGGACGCTATTTTGCGGATAGTTGACCATCATGGGGGAAGTACAAAACATGAAATATTTTTTAATATTAGGTTTCATTTTTATTTTTTCGGTAGGGTATACAATTGCCGTCGTCCATTTCCGGCAGAGTCAAAAAAGTTATCTACAACATGAGACTGTGAAATAGCACAAAAATACACTTCTATATTATAGTATACAGACTTCTTATATGCCGGAAATACGGGATAAAAAACCGATTTCGATATATTCAAACGCTATGTTGTCAACACTCTCAATTGAGAAACATAACATAATATATCAGAAGACTATTGTAAACAGTATGAGAATTTTGTACAAGACGTATTTGGTGGGTGTGGATTTCGATTAAATTTATCTTTAAGTAAATTTATAATTGCTTGACCTTTAATAACAATAATAATTAATTTAAATTAATTATAAAATTTGGTTTCCTAAAATATAATATACAGATTACAGGTACAACTTCTCTAGTTCTCTACTTCTAATTATGCATATAGGTAAGTCTTTGAAAATTGAACCACAAAAATTGTTACTATTGTGCTTTCATTCCGTAAACCAACGCGTAATATTTACACAGAAGTAAAATCTTCCCCACGCAGATCAAAAACCGGGTAGGTTATAAATATATATAGGTAGTAGGTAAATCAGCATTTCATACATTTATTGTTTAACATTGAACTAAATTAAAATAAATTGTTTAAGGAATGAATATGCAATAATAATCTAGAATTATAGTAATCTTATGTGAATGCTCTAATATTTATAAATAAAATAAATAATTCCTTATATAATATGTATAACTAACTATGTTTGACAATATCGTATTGTTAACACTATTCAATTTATTTTGCACATAACTATGAAACCATAAAAGTTACAAGTAAGTTATGTGTAGAGATATTATTTCAAATATAAAGTTTAATTGACTCATAGCAGCAGCAGTTATGTTATTTGAATTAAACTGTGGATATAATAACTAATAACCACCAGTAAGTTTCTAATTAAAAGATTAAGCCAAGAGTAACTTTTAAAGCATTTTAACTAGGGTAGGTATACTCTAAAAAGTTTTAAAATTGAAAAAAATATCATTATGAAACCATTAACCTTCTTTCTCTGCATACAATAATCTAAACATAGTAATAATAATTTAATTAACATTTCTTTGAGTAAAATTGTACCTTCTATTCGTTTTCAGAATAGATAGGTACAAAACCTTTTAAACGTGTGCTAATAATAATAAAACATTTTATGTTTTCATATTTTGTCTATTATACCTAGTAATTTTATAACTGAAACTCAATATCTAGTACTGAGTTATTTATCTTTATATTTATTTTATTCGGGATCTTACTCCAATATTAAATTATTAAAAAATATCAATTTTACCCATCACAATCATTTCTTTATGCATAACTCGGTGCATTTATAAGATATGACATTTATTTTCATGTTTGTTCCATGAAAAAATCGTTGAATTTATCAAGTTAATATTTTGGTAATATATAATGAATTATGATTTTTATAGGCATATTATTATTCTGTATATTATACTGTTATAATATAATACATAGTGTATTCTTTCGTAAACTTTTTGATACAATAATGTGGGTAAATAATATTGATAGACAAAATATACATATATTTTTTATCTGTTTGTGTTTGGTCAATAATAGAGGCTCAAAAACGGACTGTGTTTATACTCATGTCGGTAACACTACACAAATAAATTAACATAATTTACACAGGGCATTTGGCAAGTATTACGTCCAAAACAAACATTTTTTTTCACTGAAATTTCAACAGTCATGTAATAACAAATCACTATAGTGTACTCTTCAACCTTTCTTTTATGTAGGTAGTTTTGAATTATTTTAGTATGAGAAATGATTTTTTTTTTAAGTATCTTCTATAACGATCGTTGTCCGTGACCCGTCGCAATGCTTCAATAGCGCACAAAAGTAACTATTTATTTGTCCCCTGAGCCGTCATGCCTCGCTGTTCAGATGATTTGAATTTTAAGAGAACATAAAAAATACGAATTTAGAATATGCTGTACATCAAACGGCATTTTTAGTACATCGTATAGAAAACCGTTGATAATCTACAAAATTAGACGAACAAAAAAAGGAAAGAAAAAAGCATTTAATTTGGTTGTTATGATCATTGATGTAAAACAAACAACAGCAATTTTCAAAATTTCGATTAACTTCAATATTGTTCCTTCAGATATGTTTTATTCAGATCAATGGTATTATTCCGGTTGACCAGATTGAATCTACTATAGTACTATGGAATATATAATCCCTTAAACATTCATATAAATCACTGCATTTGATTTTTTTATGAAAAATAGATTAGCTACGTACTGTGTATATGTTAGCTGTACACTTTGAAGTATTCATTTTGAATAGTACTCGTTTTCCTTATGGAATAGTTAAACAAACAAATCTAAAAATTATAAACTTACAAGAATAATAATGTAAAAAAGGTTTCAAGGAAGATAATTCTAAAATCCTTTAAAGAAAAAATATTTTTAGTAAGTATGGTTGGTTCATTTAAGATTATTTGAATAAGTACCCC
>NW_019101546.1:0-110155 GCF_001856785.1 Myzus persicae | reverse complement strand
TTCTTCCCCCCCCAGCCCGTTATACTGATGAAATCTCAAATTTTATTTTTTTTTAGAATACATTTAAGTTGTACTTCCAAATTTCAAAATTGGTACAAATATTAAACAGATTTGGTAAAATTAAAATGTTTATTATTTCAAATAATCAATGTATAAACTCCTATTTTACTATTTATCATTATTTACCAATCACATTATATTATTTTAAAATGTTAAGATAAAGAAACATATTTTAACTTAATTACTTATAGGTATATAATATTAAATTCACTACTTCCTATATATAAATAAAATGGTTCTCATTAAAGCTGATTTAAAATTGAATAATATTTTAGACATTTAGAAAAATGGAGTCATAATATTTATGATTCAGAAAAATAAAATTTGCATTAGCTAATAATTATAAATTTTAAAATGTATTTACCCACCACAGATTTTATAATCTTTTTTTGACATAATATTGTCATATTATATTATCTTAATTTTTAATGATTAACTATACATTATTTAAATTACTAATATAAACCAATAATTTCTTAATTTTAAATACCAGAATTTAAATTAATACAAAATTACGACGAATAAAATTGTTCATGGATATTCTTATTCTACTTATGCATTACATCCTATAATACGTTATTGAACAAATATAATAAATCATAATAATATTCAACAAGTATAATTATAAATTGAACTAAAGCAGAACACATAAAACTTTTAATCAGTTCTTATCAACTATGTTTACAGTGCCATCGATAAACAAATCAAAAACAAGATACTTAGTCTTTGGTATATAAAGTATCAAATGAGAAATTGAAACGTACCTACTTAAAATGTATATAGTACAAACTTTGAAAGAGAAATGATTAGTATTAACCAAAATAACAAGTGTTCCAACAATAATAATAATTAATATTTATAGAATCACGTAGTTTTATCTAAATATACAAACAATTTTTTTTATGGATTAGCTATAATATAAATCACGAATCATCAATCATTCAATCTTTAGTAGTAATAACACCATAAAAATAAGTCCATGAATTGTTCATAGGCTATTAGGCACTTGGGGGCGCTCTACACACAATAGAATAGTGTAATATAATAATTTATGTTTGAGCTTAGCATACCTGGTAGGGTCAATTCTACTTTTTAGCAAAGGACTTCTTTGATTGTTGACAGCCACACAAGCGATCGCACCGAACATCACCACCAAACATAACAAAATAAACGGTTGATATTATCGATAAGAAAATGTTAATTTTTAGGCTCTACGAACACCGAAATACACGAACAAGTGACCGCGACGCGAACGGATGGCCGACTAGCAAACCCGGTAGTAGTGGGAAACTGATGGGAAAACGGTAGCCGTGTCGAGTCCCGTTGCACAGCGACCGAGTGATGTAGAGAAGGAAGAACTCGTCCAGCACTCATTGCGTTTCTTCAGAATCCCTAAAATGGACTTATCGATACCGAGCTGGTTTTTTCAATACATCCTTGTGCTAAGGCCGTTGTACTGTTGTTGAATGTTGGACACATATCTTTCTCGAAACTCTCTTTAGAAAGCCATTCAATTGTCTCGCGGCTTCCTTTCTTTTAGTCCGTCGGTTTCTGGCAGTACTTAACGAACCGAAATCACACGATTTTAAGCCCATCTACAGGGAAACTCTAAGTCAAAATTATTGGTTTACAACGTTCCTTCGTTTTAAATCTCTAAAAGTCTAAAGTACCTAAGTATTGATAAATATTTAAAATTCCTACAATGAAATAAAAACCACGTAATTTAAAAGCAAATGGCTACTAGATGATCATTATGGGACATGAATTATGTCATTAACATTATATATATATACCTTCCGTTTTTAAATAGCTCATAAGGTATTTAAAATGCATTAATTGATATGAAATGATATAGTACATTATATATATTATATAGGTAAGTACCTACTTCTTTATTGGTTGTAATATTATAATAACATTTTATAATATTAACAGATATTAACATTTATATTTTAAAAAATTTTATAAACATAATATTTCCATTATATTCGTAGTTAAACACAATATATTTATACTTAAATGATGATAATTAATAATTTCAAGCGTTTAAATAAATGTGTTAACACACATTAATGTTAAACAATTTAAAATTAAAATAAGCTTCCAACTGATTTTAAAAATTAAATTAGAATTAAGAATAGTAGGTATTCAATATTCATCAATCGTGTTACAAATAATGTAGGTAATCATTAGTTTGATACTTAAGTGTATTAGTATTAATACAGTCACTGGGTGTACGCCAAATTGATCCAAAATTTGTTTGTCAAATATCGACTTCAAGTTTAAAAATAGTAATTTTTAAATTCAGAGAGCAATAACCTTTGTTTTTATATTGAGTGTTACTTCGTCAGGTTATACAAAAGGTACATACATCTCTTAGTAGCCAAAACCAATATCGTACCATAAAATCTGATTATTTGCCAAAGTTACTTCCATCACAAGTTTACAATTTACTTAACAGTAGCCTTTGTAAATCAGCGGGACTTACGATTTCTGATTGAAATGAGGTCAAAACAACCGATGACGTCTTGACAATCGTCAGAAATAAATATTGCTATTTGCTATACTATGGTATTATATTATTTGTAGACGATCACTCAAAGCATGTCTTTAATTTTTAATTTATACAAAAACTAAGTTTTAATAATATTTGAATTGTAGATACACAAAAAACTGTGATAAATTAACTAGAGTCTAGATTTGTTATGTTTCAAAAGGATTTAACTCACTTATATTACACGTGTAATGAGTTCCTATTTAAAAGTTCACAAGTAAAATTATAACATTAAAACCAAAAGTAAAAATAATAAATAATTTGTACTCGGGACCATCGTAATTTATCCAATCAATTAGTTCTTACGAATATATATTGTAATATTACCGGTACAGAGGATTAGTGCTAAGAAAATATTATAAGACAAACTTTGATTCAAATGCGACAAAGTTAGAAAACAAAAATTATAGTTTATGATATAATATTAATAAATAAATCATAATTTATCCGGACAAACATACGAAACAGAAAAACCATCATGACGCATAAAAACCGCAACACCGTTATTCATTTTAACCACGATCGAAGATCTTTATTTATTAAAAACGAAGCATAAGTATATTATATTATTATTCAACTCCAATTTTAATGTAACTAACACACACACTCGTAATACATTTCTACATGTAGGTATTTAATTTTTTTTTCGGTATACCAGCTACGACTATCATACATAGCCAACAAAATTACTGACCAAGCTCGTCCACGCACCTTGCGCGATTTCCAATTTAAAACAGTAGTCTGCACCTATACGAAACCGCTAATGTAACCCCTTCACATGTTATACCTATATTATATTATTATGCCATTGCCACACGACTGCAAAACCGTGATCAATGTGTGCGTGGTACATTCAACGGTCGTGTTATGGTTAATTCCTATTGCCCTCGGGGGTCGTACACAGAAAATGCACTCGTGTCTCATATTATTAAACACGCAGGTCAATACTGCGCGGCGCGGCGTTATGATATTTGCGTGTGGTATAATAGAAGTGCTGCTGTTGAGCGTACAACGATATAGTAACGCGTGGTGTATACTGACTACCACACGTCCACACTCAAACAAGTTTGAACGCACACACACACCAATAAACGCACTAGTACAAAAATGGTGCATTTTTTTTTCTCAAATTGATTTTTTATAATATCTAAGTTACCTGTGTATAGGTACTTTATTATCTTAACACCTAAACCTGTCATAATAAAATTGTTTATAAGCACGTGTAATTATTCACCTATTGTAATACAATTTACGTTAATTTAAATAAATATTAATATTATGCTTTAACAATAAAAAAAAATTGAGTATTAATAAAAATAGATAGGTATCACCGTATAGGTTAAAAATTAAACATAATTTAATATTTATTATGATGGTTTTCTTATGGCTATATTTGTGATTTGAAATTAAGTTTAATGAACTTCTGATTAAAGTTTATCAATAATTATGATCCGAATAATCATATTCATGAGATATGTCGTGGGAGGGGGTTTATGGGGTTCTACTCACCCATACATAGACCATGGTAGTGTATTTTTTTTATCATTATTTATTAAATATATATTGACTCCAAAATTAAATTATGCGGAAATTTTACACATAATACTCTTTATCCATAGGTAATCTCAGAGATTAGAATAATATTATGATCTTAGTTGAGAATATATATTACATAAATGACTATAAGAATTTAGATTATAAGCAATCTGAGAATTCTAATGCATAAAAATCGATTTTTGAACGAGTAGTTAATATTTTCTAAGTATTTTAAGTTTAAATTAGCTGAGTGAAGTGAAACTAATTATAATAACTACTTTTTCAAAATTCGATTTTTATACATTATAATTCTTAGAAAATATTGTGCTTCTGAATATGAAATTAAAAGTGTAAGCTGTCATTCATAAAAGTAAAAACTTAAGAAATTAAGCTTAAAAAATAAGTAGTAAAAGTATATACTTATCATAAATATGTATATTTTAATTTTTTAAACTTAAAAAAATATTTCAAAAAACGTTAAGACTTTTCAAGAAAATGTCTGAGTATCTTTAAACAAATTTAAAATTATTATTATTCTAATCTGTCAAGTTAAATTAATTTAATACATTAAATATATATTGAATATAATTAGTTGATACATATTATAAATATCGTGATTATGAATTATAATTCATGTTTAACCTAAATAAGATTAATACAAATTGATTTTGTTCATTTGAGAATTCAACGTTGTATTACAATAATAATTCCACCATATATAAGTATCTGGAATATTGCATACTTTTCTAAGTCTATTTCACAAATGTAAAAATATACCATAAACATATCATACAATAATATATTATATTATATACATTCTTGACACCAACGATTCTCCTAGCAAGACCTGAATTTTCGCCTCAAGTATTAAAATACATAAAATATGTAACCTAACGAAAGTTCACCAAAAGCATACATTACTTAGTATCCTATTTCTAGAAAAAAAATTTTTAATTTCATTTAGTCAACTACAATAGTGTGAAATGAGTTTACGCTATTCTTTACCATCAAAAAATAGTAAGTTACATGTAACTATATGTAAGATACAATGTAAAAAAATGCATAAACAAAACTACTAAAAATGATACTTTGAATATTTGAAAGAAAAATGATAGTAGGTATCATGAATAATATGCATTAGTAAAATAATTAATTAATAAAATTTAGTACAATTAAAAATTATTTGTTGAATTTTATTTAAATAAATAAATAGTGATAATTTTATGTTAAAATAGCAACCGTTATGAATGAATATAATTGTTTACCTAGGTAACTATATTATGTAATTAAATCACGTATTTGTATAATATACAAGTATACGGTACCTACCTACTAAAATTATAATTATTATGAATCTACTTTTTACAAGATAACTGAAGACTTAGTGAGAAATACTAGGGATTCGAGGTTTTGATTATATCTATTTCAAATAATATGTATTGATCGTTTGAAACTTTTTAACGTAATCAATTAACAATTAGTTTTTAATTCTTTAGTGTAAAACAATTAACTAGAAAAAATGAAT
The DNA here is from genome assembly GCF_001856785.1 of Myzus persicae. Taxonomy (NCBI): domain Eukaryota; kingdom Metazoa; phylum Arthropoda; class Insecta; order Hemiptera; family Aphididae; genus Myzus; species Myzus persicae. The sequence continues at coordinate 104,480 of NW_019101546.1, read as the reverse complement.
AATATACATTTTTATTCTTATTGAGCAGTTAAATAAAAAATAAAAAATAACTAGACTATCCATGTCCGAATTATTATTATAGCGATGTTAATAAAGAATAATAAACTGCCGTTGATTTTGTTTAGTCATACTCATACGTCACGGTAATGCTTCTCAGTTAAATTCAATAAAACACGGTATCGAGACTTTTAGATTGTATTTTTATTATAGCATCTCCAACAAATAATTTAAAACAACGATTAATACACTGTAATAAAATTCTAAAATTCCAAAACCTCCGGAACCAGCTTTTCTTTAATAATATCATTCAAAGCAGAAGAACATTTTAAATGCTCTTTCTTATTGGTTATAACTTCTCCATATTATACCTAATAAATAAAAATCGACCCAAAGCCAAATAATATCTAGGATTTCATCACAATTTTTTTTATATTTATATCTTTCTTAATAAGAAAGACAATACATTTTAACAACATTTTTGCTTTTTACGTGCCATGTTGTAAATTTTAAATGATTTGTAGTATAAGTTGTAGGATCATAACCTAATTTAAGTTATCTACTCAATATTCAGTTAAACAAAAAAACACATGATATTTTTTAATATTTTTTGATTTCAAACATAACTTATTTTTAACTGAATACTGTACATTAGCTATATATAATTTTTATAGTTTTGTTTTCATTTAAATTATATGTAAGGTGGTAGATTTTGTTTGCCATCTTCATGATGTGTTATTTATACATACCATATAGTTACAATGTGCAATTTATGATTTTGTCAAATGTGTGTAAAATTGACAGTTATAATTAAACATTTTATGTTACAGTCTGTACATTAAGATTAAAAAATATACTATTTATAAATATACATTATAACTTAAAGCATATTAATAAAATATAATAGCTATAACAGGAGAAGCTTTGTGTGAGTACTGATTGTAATACTTTCTTAACATTATTAACATAACATCACTTTACTATAACTTTTTTTTCTTGGCCCAATTTCACTGTCAGTTGCGAGTAAAATGACAACAGAAAAACACCGTTACAGCTCACATAAGTTTAATTTTCAAGACGTTATTTAGTTACATTTTAAATACATAATGTACCATTTCTAACCTTCAGTGTTCATTTAACCAACACTTGTTTACAACTTCAAATGTGCAATTTTATTTGTATAAATATTTTTTTATGAACATGTAAAAAACATGAAAATATTCATCAATTATACATGAACTGTGAACATCGACTAAAAAACTTATATTTATTATTTATTATCTGTCAATCCGAAAAAGAATCATAATATTTAAATAAGTAAATAATATATATAAATTATAAAATACAGGTTATGATATTACACAAAAACAAATAGGGATTGAAGGTATTAACTTTATGTTGTATCATTGTTCATGTTTTGTGTGTTATGCAACGCATGTCACTAAAAATGATATGTATTTTTAATAAATCAGGAATTTCAATGAAAAATGTATACAAAATTATTACTTATTATAAACAATTCAATTACATGATTTATTATAATAATATACTATTTTAAAAGAAAATATAGGTTTAATATGGAAACTGTTTAAACTCACAAATTACACAAACAAAACTATATTTGAAGTACTCTCTTGTTTTTTTAATGTTACGAGTAGTTGACTATTATATATTATGTATTTTTGTAGTGATGACATTTTACATTTGCTGCTATTCGCATGATTTTTTGATGTGCTCTAAGATAATTATATGCAAATAAAGATATAATGTATTGTTCTTCATTAATATCCATTATGTTATTACTTGAAACTAAATTATTGAAATGGCTTTTTGCATTCCAAAGTTCAAAATATACTAGATTTCTTTTTAATTTCCCTATAATAATATCAGATTATGGACCGGATCAGAATCTGGTGGAAAGGAAGTTGCAAGACAAACATAAATGTTTATATGTGTCGTGTAAGTGGAGCCCGTCGTATCCTTGTCTACCATTAGGTTCCGTATTAGGACGCACGGAATGTCACCTTGTTAGGAATGCAGATCGCGTTTCATCGTCGCATTATTATTCTCCGGGGTTCGCAATTGAACGCTCAGGTCTTATCCGGCCACGCGGCAATTGACAGATATCGGACGGTCAGCCCAAAACTAATTGTCAACCTGACCACATACCAATTGAAACATTTTTTTTTCAAAATTGAATTTAAACGCAGAATTTGTATAGGAAAAAGTCGAACGATAATTATTAAAGTAGGTCACGCAAATTATTAAGTACGTAACACATAAATATATAGTAATACAATATTATTTACTATATTATTATTATTATTATTATATTATTATTATATTATTATAGTTTTAACTCTTAAAATATGTTTCCCTTTCAAAATGATGTGACATTTATAATATAGGTAATAATTTCAACAACCTCATTAAAATAGGTATAGCTAAGTATATAACTGCATAAAATCTGTATTACATTTGTAAATAAATGCTGAAAAAGCAATTTAAATAACCAATCAATAAACTATAGAAAATCACATAAAATGTACACACTATAAAATATATTAATCAAACATTTAATTAGAAAGAAAATTGAGAAAAGAAAACCTGGTTAATAGTATATGAGCAAGAAAATACGGCAGAGTATGAGTCAGAACTAAATGAGTTGTATAATTGTATGAATAATATGCGGAATAAATGTAAGGAGAGGCTAGTTGGATAATGTGATAAAGACCATATACAAAAGTTGGGGTTAGAGAGTTTAAATAAAAGGTACTGTCGATTAAAAGAATGTCCTAGCTCTTAAGTTTGGGTCATAAGCTAAAAATACCGACCGAAGAAGTCGTTCTGCTGTACATTCAGTTTTGAGTGTATCTAGTATCTACCCCTTAACACTGAGTGGATCACTGTAGTGATTATGTTAAATTGTAAATCAATTATAGATAATTTTCATATGAAAAACGATTCTGATTTTGACTGGCCTGCCTCTAATTCTACGGATATTTAATGTATTTTTATTGCTATTAGTAATATGGTAGATTAAAACAATTTTTCTAAAACATTGCATACAATATTGTATAATTATTATTATTGTTATTAACTTATAGTTCAATATGTAAATTTATCGATGTACCTATACTGTAGAACAGGGTGATCAAATCCTGTTATGAACCTATTACTTAGCTTAAAATTAGTATATATATTTTTTAAATGTCTTTGTCAATAGAAAATAACAATATATACATAGTATCGTAATGGTGAAAAGTTCCAAGTATTCAAAATTAATATTTTTTGAATTGCAACGAAAATTATATTGTTGCGTTTAAAAATTAAATTGCAATGGAATTTGAACTTCAAAATATTTTTTTAATTAACTATGTTTAAAAAATACTCATATAAATATATGGTAAAAATTTAATGTTCCTAAAGTTTTCCCTTTATGAATTACACTACAGAAAAATAACAAAATCAATACTGTCAAAAACTTGAGTTGATGAAATATTTCAGTTTTCTTTGACTATTTTGAAAAAAAACATCGAATTTTTCACTTTTGAGTTTTGACAAAGAAATAACTAAATTTAATATACTAACAAAAACCACCATTAATGTGGAAAATTGAAGTATTTTTACTTCTCTAAAACGTGTTGTCAGACATACAAAAAATTATAAATTAAGTACATTTATTTCGAGGATTCATTGCTTCGCTCAGAATCCAAAAAGATAATACAAATTACAAATGTCTTTAAATTAATTTTTCAGGAATCTGCTGAATTAGTTTAATTAAATATTACATAAATACATAATTAAATCATATTTTACTATATTATATAGGTTAACTAAATAGAACAAAACAATCTTAGAGCGTCTAGATGGCAATTCAAGGTTATTTCTAGTATTATATCCGCTATAATCGTATTGGGGTTAAGATAGTTTCTGTATCCTTTTATAAAATAAGAGTAAAAGTGTAACCAGATATCCTAACGAATACTTCAATTGGAACATGATTATTGATTAGTAGTTTATGACAAGGAATATGGATTGGCGATGGATGATTCTTCATACAATAGACTTAATATGCAAGTATGTAACCATAACGCATTAATAAATTAATGAAAATGCATCAAAAACATTACTTTTTTTATTCAAAATGTTAAACCTACTTAGATTAACATATAGTAAAATTTGGTAATAAACTATTTAGATTATTTATTTATATTTTGAATAAGATTATGCAATACACAATTAAATTTCTTGAAGTTCATATTTAGTTTACACAACATTTTTTTACATTACAAGTTTTTAGTAGGTAGGCATTTATCAACCATCTATAATTATAGAACCAGTTATTGTTTTTATTTTATTTTATTACTACATCTAAATTATTATTAGGCAACATAAAAAGTATTGAATTTATTCTATGCCAACATCTAAACACAATATCAAAATCAATACTCGTTCATAAACATTATTACATGTATAACATAATGTAGAAACATAATTAAGTTTACACCACAATTATTAATTAATACTTAATAAATAATGTTTTTAGCAGATTATCTGATTACCTATTAACCTCTGTTTTAATTATTATGCCAGCCTATAACAAGTAAATATTGAATTGTCTAAAAAGGTCGTTTTAAAATTCACCCCCTGGTCTTTTTTTATTATTCCATAATAGTTATGAATTATGAGTTATGACATACATATGTATTTTTGGTTTTTTTGTTTTTATTTAAGTATCAATTACATGGTTATTAACTTACAATATTATTAAAGAGTTGGATTTGTACGAATGTATTATATATTGCACAACGTTTATTTTATTAATTATTTTTGTTTCTCACTTTTTCTAACACATACACTAATTCAATAATATATTATACTGAATAGTGAATATACTAGTTCAATATATTATTTTACCTATTCATTATAAATTAACTATCAGATAAGAAATAATGCTGTTTAATATTTTCACAATGTTTGTTTAAACCAAATACATTCGAGAATGTACTGTTTTTAATCATAAAAATGAAATACCTTTGTCAAATATTCTACTATTATTATTAAAAATGACAGTCTCGAGGATATTTTATACTGCAATATTATTGATTTAATACATTATTAAGACAACTACAAGTAAATTTCGATTCGTATAAATTAAATTTAAAAAGAATAATTTAAAACAACTTGGTGATTCGACGCCAATGAGAAAACGATAACCGTCAGCTGACTTTACGGAGATGAACTCACCGAAAACCGAAGGAACATACGTGTAAATTAAAGGTACTATGATACATATAAAATTAATTTACCGTAGTATATTCAATATTGGTATCACGAAATAAGTTGGATATAACCAGAGATAAAACGCTCATACAGAAGAGGCATAACACAAAGTACTATACTAAACATAATGACCAATATTTTAAACAAACTTATTCTTGCATGCGCAGTTTCGATTTTATTACTTAAATGATTTATCTAGTTACATTTAAATTTAGTTTTTATCATGAATATACTGTACGCTTAATAAGTAATATTATGCCACTTGCATTGAGGCACGCGAGTCCATTCAAGTGTCTTACCCAATTATAACTTTGTCGGCTACAATAATTTAATACAACTGCAGATCATTGCATACTAATATATTTGAAAAAGTGATTTTATGATCTGGCACGATTTTGAATAGAATTAAAAATTTAATAATACCTACCATAGAATACAGGTTACACACTTTTGCTATTTACAAAACATTAATTATGCTTTTGTGTATGGTATGATACTGAATTAAACACTTAGTTAAAATAAACCTCAAATCGTTTTGTTATTAAAATGTGTTATCATTTTATTATTATTATTATTATTATTATTATTATTATTATTTATTTCAACCACAAAACTATTATATGCATATTATGCATAATATATTACCTACCTAATGCCTGTTGGTTAATTATTGGATTATTAAATATTAAAATAACACAACCAAGTTTTAATAAATAGACATTTTTTATATTTTCTTATAATATTTAATATTATATTTTAACTTAAGGTATTATAATGTATGCACAATTTCAGAGTAGGCCAATTTAATAAGACCAAACATTTCAAAGGGTGACTGAGAGGTACAAAAAATAGAGATAGGTCATCGGTAGCCAATACCTTTTCTTTAAACATTATGACTCACCTTGGCCCACCCCTGGTGCCTGTGTTATGTGTATGCTCAAAATGCATTTGAATAAAAATTGTTTAGTATAAGACCCTACTTAAATTTGTTGAGAATTTACTTTTTGAAGGATAAAATTATAAATAAAAATAAATATGGCCTAAAGAAAATATTGTTCGTGTTAAATATTACAGAAAAATATGAATACCTATAATAATTTATAACAATAATACATTATGCAGACAAATTCCAATAATTATGTAGATATCTAAAGAAAATAATTCATAATTTTTCTTATTGTAATATTTTAGTAACTTTTATGATCCTCATAGAGGCAAATATGGTGATATTATAGCAAAACCTATAATTATTTGGAGGTACCTCTACGTGATTTCTACTACAACACAAATTATATACCTACTTACATACGCCATTACGTCATGTATTTTGATTCACTGTTCATTCATTCAATAATATTTATACTACTATGTCATTACTATGATCACACAATCATAACATTTATACCAGTTATTGACAACTGAAATAACGTTCAAGTATGTGACACAACTTAACATATTTATGGTTTTTTTTATTTTTTTATCATCCATATTCATCCCAATTAGCAGAAAAACGACTGTAAATTTAACGAAATAAATTGCCTTGAAATTATTAATAAAATTACTGAAAATGATTTGCCAAATGAATGTTCAACACTCAAAAAATTAGATTATACTCCAAATTCATTACTATTAGTTATTATTCATCATAACTATGAAAATATGACATATCATAATAAAAAATGTAAGACCATAATAAAACTAAAATAAATTGACAAATCGTATTACAAATTAAACAAATTTAAAAAAAACAATTGACGATTAGTTTTAAAAATGCTGTATAATACTTACATTGAAATCTCACATTGTGAAAAATTGCAACATTGAGTCTTTGACCCAACATTAAAATATGTAATTTAATCAAATTTCAGACTGATAAATTAAAATATATAATATTTAAATGATTATTGATTACATACAAATTATGGAACGGTAATATTAAGTGAAAAAGAAAATATTATGCACAAATCAATAAAAACATTTTATATAGACACCCGTAATTTACATTTATAATAATTAATTAAGTATTAAAAAAAAAAAAATAATAATTTAAAATAATACTTATTTATTTAATATGTTTGGATAAATATTAGATGAAATACCAAAGTATAATTATGTAAATTTGATTGACCATTAATAATTCTTATATACGAGTATGTAGGTACCTATAACGTTATATTGAAATATTTATTTTATTTATATGATGCAGAATGATTAACGATTACATTATTCGAATTTTTTCAATGAATAATATTTATCAGATATACAATATCATACGTATTAAAAATACCTATATTATACTATAATAAACCTGCCTGTATTTTATGTATATAAAATATATAGCCTCCAAAATCTCATATTTAATAAAATAAAACACATAATACAATGCGTATATATCTTCTTTCCATTTCTTCTAAGTCGAGTAAAAAAAAAAATGTTTATCTTTAAGAACTAAAGATTTTTATCATCGCTTTATTAGATATTTGTCCTACAAATTACATAGTTTTTAGATCGAATTAACTCAAAATTCTTTTAATATAAACTTTAGCCATTTACTGACTAAAATGAAAAGAGAAAATAAAAAATATTTAGACATGGCAAAACTTTATCCGTAGAACTAATGAAATTACGCAAGATTAATGATCCTGTTCTCCGTATGTTGTCTTAGTATAATTCTGTAAACCTTCTATGACATGTCCTACCTATATAAATAATGACAAGTTTTATTGAAAATTATGATCAAAATTAATTAGAAACTGATTTTATTTTAATAAAAATTGTCGTATTTCTTAAACAAATTATTAAGTAAATGTAAAACAATAACATATTTTAATATCGCTTAAAAATATAATGAACATTATTTCTAATATGCAATATAGTAGAATATATTATTGTAAATACTATAAGTATTGTGTGAACTTAATTTTGATTTTACTCCACTCATTTATATAAGATATACCAATATATACCAATATGAAAAATATTGTCACATCAATTTATGATGGTTAATAACTCGACAGTATTTAATGTACCTATCTACTTCAGCTACTTGAGTGTATTAAAAGAGAGCTTTTAATGGTGTTCTGAAAAAATAGAAGCGAGTTTACCAAACTAAAAATTCAAATGTAATAATTCTTTGTATTTGATAAGGTCACATTATTTTTCATCTCAAAACCCTTTCATTAGATTAAATTTGTGTACGATATTATTTTTCCTCTCCTACTCCAAAACCGCAAAATGAAAAACGATATCCTTCAAGTATACACTCGTAGTCGACAATCTATAACCTCTTTTATCATTTTAAGTTACAACAAAGACATTATTTATCGAGATACGTGTTCGCTAATCCCTATACCAGCTGATATTCAAAAACTTTTAGTAGCTATAATAAGATTTTGAATACTATAAAAAAATTAAGACGCATAATATACTTTATACATTTATAGAATCTACAATAAACAATCGAAAAATAAGCACAAAATAATAATAAGGGAGCCTATTATAATAAATGAAAAATGACATGTAATAATCATGTGAAGTTTGCACAAGTTATAAACTCAATTGTTAAATTCAATTTAACTTTCTAACATAATGCACATCGACAAGGTTGACGAAATGAAAAGAAACCTGATATTTTCTTGTACTGTAATGGTGTGTTCGTATATGGAAGCCACAGAATATTATACTACAGTATGTCAGTATCCCAAACTACTGACTTAGAGAACATTTTGTTAAGATGCAGAAAATACTTTCATCAAAAATCGTTCGAGCAATAGTGAAATTCTTACCCATGTGATTATTCCTCTTTAACTAATGATTTTTTCTCAAATATAACATTATAATAATACATTTTTACCGCATATCGTATTCACTTAAAAGTTCTAATAAATTTAAATTATTTATAATATTTAAATAATTTCTTGAATTTTAAACTGTTTCAATAGGTTTCAAAACATTGTTTCTTTTCTGAATATTACGTTTATTTAACATATAATGTTTAAGTGTTCCAAACAACGAAAACTCACAGTAAATATGTAGGTATATATAACATATGTGTGTGTATGTGTGTGTGTATAATACATTTTAAAAGTCATTCTGTACCGATGAAGATAAAAATGTATTATTTAGTGTCTCAATTTGACGCAAATCTAAAATACCAATTATTCCCGCATCAAGTAGGGTGAACACGTTGTATAAAAAAAAAATAAAAACATTATTTTTGGTTTAGCTGATTATTTAAAAAAAAAATAATTCGAAAATCGTTTAATATATTTTTGTGTTTTAATAAAATGTTGTAGATAACAGCTATAAGCCTCTGTGGCTATAAGACGAATTGCGTTGTTGGAAAGGGTGACGTCGCAATCGTGTTGATATTCAAATTACCTACAGGTATACTATAATATATTATAATACGACATGTCTCATGCTTATCGCTGACGATACTTTTCATCACCACTACACTCTCGTTCCAAGAAATTCGTTTTTTATAACTTTAATTGCAATATTAAACAATAAAAATATTGTTTTGTATTTGTTTCGTTTGAGGTTTTTTTCTTTAACGCACAAATTAATATATGGAGATAACAGAATTAAAACGGGGCAAGAAGCGCTCTGTTTGTAGATGTTCGGGAAAACGGGACATGTAAGGTACTATTGGGAAAAGGTAGAATACCATATTGAACATAACTTATCAAAATTCTAAAACTTGTGAAAATAATTATAACCCTATAGCATAATATTATATTATGGTACTAATTAGTATAATATTATACTAGATACTAGTTTATGTTCTTGAACTTGAATTTTAGGTATACGTAAAATAGTACAGTAGTAAATTTAAAATTCTCAATTTGCATTACTTGGCAAATACAAATGTTTCTTTAAAATTAAATTGGTATTTTTCTAACTAGAAGTAGTATAAAAAAACAATAAAAATATGATAAATGTAACATGGATATATAATTTATATAGAAACGTTAAACGTTCGTAACCGACATAGTCCAATCCATAATCCATCTCTTATCCCTGAGGACATTGATAGTCAATGTCCACAATTTTATGATATAACCCACTACATGCCCTATATATACGTTTCTCTAAGAGTCTGTGACCTCCGATCACAATGCTTCCATGACGACTTGGGAACATTTTTCAAACACCGTGCTTTACCACAGGAAATACTTATTCTTTAAAAATACATCAAAATAAATTTGACGAATAAATAACAGTAGGAATATCGAGTACTGTTTATATTAAAACAAATTACGAACACTGCCTACTACCTTCACTACAAATCATCAATAAGGATACAATAAGGTATTTCTTCGTAAATAAATATCAAAATATCATAGAATAATAAAACATTAAATGTTAAATTTTGTTTGAAAATTTTTATTACTATTAGGTATTAATGTATTAGTAGGGAAGTTAATACAATTACAAAAACATTGGTTATTCACAATATTAGACAATAGACATACAAATATATTCCCATGGCTAAGGAAACAAAACACAATAAGAAATAGAATACTCATAAATTAGAAATAAATATTGAAACCAAATTAAAAATCAATTATATTAAAATAGTATTTATAACATATAACATTTAATAACGGTTAACTTAACGATTAATTCAATTTTAAAGGCCTAGAGAAATATTTTCTAATCAATTATCCATCATTTAATTTATTTTATATCATTATTTAATATTTATTTTGTAATCATGGTAGGTATCAGTATTCATGTTTCGAAGAATTCAGTTTTTTAGTAGGTGTCTAGTTGCATTTTATTTTATAGCAAGATTAAATATTTAGATGCATTGGCGTTGGGCAGTGGTGCTCACTAGATTGTAAATGGGGTTTGGGATCATCCCCCCTCTCCCAAAATAATCCTTAGTGCGTTGGATAATATTATGGTTAGTATTAAATATTTTAAAATAATAATATAACAGCTTTTAATTTTCAATATAGGTACAATATTGTGTTATGACATAACGCTTCTACACCAAAAACTTTTAATCTTTAATCCATCAACTTTTTTTTTTATTTTTTTTTTTTATAAGAAATATACCATCTCTACCCAGAGACACAATAAGAATATGGGCTAATTTACAAAGACGTGAATGAGTTGTTGGAAGAAGCCACCCAGTAGTGACACTTCCTAATCCATCAACTTAATACTTTTTAAAAATATAACATTAAATAGGGTATTATTATTATATATGTACTTCAATATTTGTCATTACCATTCGAGTTAAAAGAAACCTAACTCTGTGTATTGATAAAAATATTTAAGTTATTACTTTTTTGAATGACAATATACATTTTCATATTCCAAATCAGAATTTTGCTACACGAAAGTAGAATTTCGAACACTCCTCACTGTAGGAAATATTAATTTTTAGTTAAAAATATTGTTATGTAATGACATCAGTCACTTATGTAAAAAAATATTTTCGAAAAAGTTAAAACTTTTTGAAATAATGAGTTTAATGGATCATATATTATGTTGTATACACTCTCAAAACATATTATTATGTGCCAGTGTATTTTCGTATTGCTTTTCACTGCGGCAACGAATCTATTATAAACATACCAATACCTATATACGTAAAGTCTGTGTGTGCGTGCTTGCGTGCATGTATGTGTGTACGTAGACACATTAGGTCGTACGGCGAAATAGACAGAAGAGAAACGACCTACGTGGATGTACCGCGTACAGTGGAAATGAGCATATATTACGTTTTCGGTAGTCGCTCCTCATTCGCCCCCAGCGGGTAAACCAGCGCCGCTACCCCGGTACAACACCGGAAACCGATCCCCGGACGCAAAGGGTGTGTGACATTCTAGGTATTTTGGTTTTTTTTTTTCTGTCCCTGATATATCCCTCCATATAGTGGCGACTGGCGAGACTCGATTTACGTACGCGCGTATACGCATAATATAATATATAACATATACAAGTATCATATATATAAAAGTCGGATGCTGGTGCTGCGGTGGCGGCCGCGGCGGTGTCACGCGTGTGATCTATATATAGGGACCATATGGTTGACACGTGCGCGGCGTTGTAGTATACGATGATATGTAATAATATTACACAGTGAAAGACTTTTCGAAACAGTCGAAACATGGCGAAAGAGACACGACGCATACGAGCCGCACCTTGCGACGGATTTTCGTCCGGACGCAACACTGCGGCACACTTCCGCGTTTGCCATGTATGGGCGCCCGCGCGCTCCCCGTTTCTACATCTTCTCCTCAAACCCTCTCACTCTTTAGTATTTTTTTCTCACTCTTAAACTCTTTCTCTCTCTCTCAAACTCCCTCCACTCCCTTCACCCAACCCACTAAAATGTGAACACCGCCGACACACACGCTCACATGTGTCTTTTTTCTCTCGTTTGCTGTTATTATTATTATGTGCATTACATCGTATAATATATTATTATAATGTTAAATATTATGCGGAACGATGGACTGACACCGCTACATCCATTTATGCCTGCCGGACCGCCGGGAGAATAAAACATTAAAATATATAATATCGATTTTAATATTTTTATTGCAAAATGTGCAAGTGTTGCGCTCGACGGCCTTTTTATTATATGATTTCCGTTTAAACATAATATACTATACACCTTCGTAATATAAACGCTGAACGTTCGTGTTTTTTTAAATGTGCGATGAAACAGCTGGGTGGTCACGTGGGTGCTTACTTTCACGATTGCAGATTGATGAAACAAAACGACGAGGCGCAGAAATAATAGTTTTATACGTGTTTATACGTGCTCATTTGAAAAAAAGATAAAACTTTTATGAAAACGCCAATACATAATAATATAATATATTGCTCAGGATTTTGAAGCAGTAGGTATGCGCTATGTTGAGTATAGAATATTTGAAAACAAAATCTCGGTGTTTTGATTTTCGTCATTCATCTTAGTTTAATATTTTATTTTTCACTATACTTTACTACCGTCACGCAACTACGCAATTTTCCCTATCTTCGACATCAAAAGAGTAATGATTTTAGTTCCCAAACTTTTGTTAGAAAACATTTTCTTTATGACTTTACACTCATATTGAAGTTTAATGAAAAATTATTTTTTTATACAGATTACCAGAATTGTTTGATTTATTTACACTTTTATTTTTTCATTGCACGCAGTACACATGATAAGATATTTTATTTTATTTTTTTGTAATAAACATTATTATTAATTCGTTCTTGGCCATGGAAACATTTTATTCGACTTAAGTGAATTTTCCAACTATTACAATGTTAAAAATGCCGCTAAGACATAATTTAAATTCAAAGGCTAAGGCTCGTTTACTTGTAACTAGAAGCAAAAAAAAATTCCGTTTACAAACTTTAAAATATAATGAACTTATTTTGTTTATGGTCCAAATGGGATTACAAGAATAAAAAAAAACTTAAAATTACAAAATAGAAATTTAAATTGGGATTGTCATGAATTCAATCACAATTTCGTCAAATACAAGGAGTATTGTATATTGAATTGTTTGGTGTGTACTTTCTTAATAGTGCGATTATGTTATGCATTTTTTTTGGAAATTGATAATAATTCCTGACGTGCTTATAAAATGTATCTCTCAAACACAAAATAAAAATAAAAACTACTGTTTAATCCGTTAATATAAAATGGTTTGGATATAATAATAACAATAAAATATAATTATAAGTTCTATGCAAATATACATAAAAATAAATATTCCGATTTCAAATATTAAACCACGTTATTTTCAGTTTTACTAATAGTATGTATGTAATGTATTAGACATGTGTAGGTACTTATTTAGGTACCTGGTACATATAATATCATATAATATCATTAGTACTTAGTGGAAGTAGAAACCATAGTTTTGGACGTATAAATTATATGCCTGTATAATAACATTAAACCAAAACTTAACATTTACATTTACAGAAAAGATTAATTTTATTTATACGTTGTAGACAGTGGCATAAATAGGTACAGATTATATGGAAGATGTAAAGTGTTTACAATTCACACCGTAGAATCAACATGAGTTAATATAAAAGAAATAGTTAATAAAAAATTCATACAATATGAACTAATTGTAATAATTATAAACTATTACAATTTATATAATAATAAAGTAGCCTATACTAAAATAAAATAATGAAAACTACTCTCATCTAGTATCAATTGATATATTTATTGTATAATTAAAATATTAAATTTTATATTTCAAAATAACATTAGTATTTAATTCAATCATTACCTTCTGATAAATAATAACTCATGTTTAAAATTCAATAAGTTTTATTTGTGATGGTGTAAAATTTACTACTAATTTTTCTTATTTCCTTTTTAACAAAATTTATAAAATCATGATTTTTTTTGTGATATGGTTGTTTGTTACATATATACTTGACTGTTGAAATAATATATGGAGTGGGTCTCACAGTTGGTGGTTTTATTAATCACTGAAAATTCGGTAGACATGACAAATGATTATCACGGACACGACTATAATTCAAAGTTTGAGTAAAAAAAAAAGTAAAAGCGTAAAAGCGTAGAGATTCATTAAAACGAAATGAATGTCCGACAGTTGAAGTTCAATTTTTCATTGACATTCTACTTCTTTGAGGAAAAAAAATGTTTAGCTAAATTGATATTATTTTTTTTTTTNTTTTTTTTTTTTTTGTAGGGGATTACAATATTAAAGATAAGTTATAACAGTATGGTTTCTAAGTATTTATATAAGAAAGAAATAAAAGTATAAAACAAATGTGAATCATTAAATTAAATTATAAAGACCTGTTGACTTCAAAAAAAGGATCATCTTATTGTTCTCCACAGCATTGGGTCCCAATGCGTAAATTGATATTATATTATATATATTATACATAGGTATATTTCAGATAACTCAATATTTTTACGAATAAAACAGTAAAGAACTGAAGAGTTATTTAAAAATTGATCACAATATTTTAAATTGATGCAACTAGTCACATATAATAATCTCTTTACATTCTCATAATATCAGTATCTTAGACCCAATAGAAAATAGTATTTAAATAAATACATCTACAGTTATATTTTTAGGTATTACTTATTATTCTATAGTATTATGTTTGAAATAATAATCGAAGAAAAAACTGACATGTTTTAAAATATGTTATATGTCATAATTAGTACATACAAATATAAAATATTTAACGTTATACTGTTATATTATTATTAGCACATAATAAAATAATAGGTATCTGCGAGTATTTTTAAAGGGTTAAAAGTTGAAAACATTAAATTCACAAAAATAAACAATCAAGAACATTTAACTCCTAGTAATTATAGATATTATGGTAGAGCTAGTACAGCTACAGGCCTCATAGAATAAATCAAGTTTATGTCTGTGTCAAAAGCAAAACAATCAAAAGCTGTCCGCCTACACAGTAATCACTTCGTCCTTATAATTTATCTTTAAACCATATTTATACGTCACCACTCATCATACATTTAGTATTGATAATATTTGTCATGAATAAACAAAACCATAAAATTATTTAAAAGCAAAACACAATATAATTTTATTACTTTAAGGCTGTTTTATGTACCTACGGAAATATTAAATGGTTTTAGTATCATGGTATTATACACACAGAATATGAAGACGTGCATACGATGGATTTGATACATTTTCGATGAGCAGGTATCCTTTGAATATTTTTTTTTAACGGGTTATAAATAATGTATATATTTAATTTGAATTCAATGACAAATCATTATATATACAACAATGAATTCATCTAAAGTTTATCACAACGATTTAATTACAAAAAAAAAAAAAAGTAAAACGTACCTATACTATATTTTTGAATAATTTGATTGCAGAAAAAAACAACTTATGAAGAACCTAATATCAAGCCTTTTAACTCATAAAAAAATTAATGTTAAATACACAAATAAATAAAACTAAGTCTATAATTTTAAACATCTAAAAGTATCACTAAACTAGCTAAAATATTTTGAAAATTATACCTATTTTTGTCTAGTAAATTCTAATATGTCTATTTAGTTGAAATTTAGTTCAAGTCTTCATTTTTGAATTACGACAAGATATTAAATCTATGTTGTCAAAAATTGATTTTTCTTTTTTTTTAAGTACCGGAAACAATTTTTCTAACATTTGACTTATTTGAAGTACTAGCTATATCTCATTTTCTGTTAAACACCACCCTTCTATATTGAAAATCAAAGCATCTTTACTACTCCTAAAGATGACGCGTCGTCAAGACTCTAGAAATCACATATCTTATTCACCCATTAATTTTTTTTATTATTTGCTTTACAAATTACAAAGTGCATGGTGAGCCGCGTGCCTGTGTGACGTTGTACTCAATAATCATACCCAAATATCATCGTTCGTCAGAATACCGCCAAGACACGAACCAAATGATACAACTATCTCGGACACTTATAAAATACCTATGTACATCTTATTATGTAATATTTAAGAGCTGTACTAAAAATCGACATAAAGCGCATAACCATGATTATTCTCTTAATGTATTTCTCGGATTTTCTAAACCTATATTATGTATTATAAATTATAATATGTAAATACAATAAATTATAGTTTATAATAACGCTCTAAGGGGCGTATAAAACTGTCTATTCTTACAATAGGTCAAATATGTACCTGTGAATAATATAGAACACTTTATGCATCCAAATCCCTTTAATGCCTTGGCCTTAATTAAAAAACAGATGGCGGTATTATCCATAGTTATCGTGGTCTCAGGTACGATTGGACCTGAGAAGAACAAAACTTGTTTCGCCACTGTACATCACTATATTATAATAACATGATTTCTGCACTCTGTATAATATCACTTATTAGTCTAAAACCATCAATAAATATATAGGGTGCTCCAATAGTTGTTTTGATAAAGTTATTATTACAGATCCTTAATATATACGCAGTTACTGTATTAATCATAATCAATAAAAGGGAAGGACAAAAACATATGGTTTTATTCTTAAGATAACAGTGCATATTATACACATTATACAAAGGTAGATATAACCTACCACGCAGTAAAATATACCTTGATAGAGTAACACCGAACGAGGTATTCACATTCCTTTTTTATATTAGTTGTAATGAAATAATTTGGGGTTTATGTTTTACTGCACCTAAATGGGTATCAATACTATTTCATAACAAAAAATATAAAAAATCCCTATACAAAGATAATTAATGAATAATAAAATAGGATAGGTAGATTGGCAATTTTATATGAAAAAAAATAACTTAATTGAATAAATAAATGGTCTACACAGGTTAAAATTGTACAATACAATGTTTTTTAGTTAGTCAAGATGTACTCTACCCATTTTCAATAATGCCGGTGCTCTTATGCTATGGTTTAACAGTATGGAGTATGAATATTTTGGTTACAAAATATTAATGTGTAACTTGTGTTGAATAATTTGCTAGCCAAACCACCCAAGGAAATAGTTATTAGTTAAATAATCTTCTATATTATGTGTATTATATGAAAATTGATAGGATTAAAATATTGCTTTAATTCGTGACTAAAATGTAAATACCGTAGGTACTTATTGATAACAGACAATGACCAAATTCAATGTAATAAAAATAATTATCAGTTTACGTACATTCAAAATATTAATTAAGGGAATAATAATTCTATATAAAACAACGAATTTTTTACATCATGTGTTCAGACTTACAACAATAGAAAATAATATATTAAATTAAACTATGGTCAAAGAATTTACAAATAGAGACGGAGAATTATAAAAGCTTATGTACCTACTTAAATATAACATAATTTTAAAACTCGAAAATAAACCTATGTCATTATGTTCTAGTACTTTATTAAAAACTACTCAATTAATGTTAAACGTTAGTTGTTACCTAGTATTTATCTTAAATATTCAAATGAATTTTAAAAACTTTTTATCTGTTATTGAACTTTTTTAATCTTAATAATTTATGATTCTACATTGAGGAAATTTTTTATCATTTTTACGAAAAAATAACTATGATTATAAATTATAGTCATAAATTATCTATCTGTTCACGCTAATTTTAATGTCAAAAATATTGATTAAGATGCTAGTATAATCGATCACTAGTTTCAACTACCTATCCTTATAGATGGAATTTATGAATCACATATGTTGTTTGTTAACCGTTATAAAAATGCAAGCAAATAATCCACGTTTGTCAAAATGTATTACGTTTGATTTAAACTATCCAATGACAGTAAACAAATAAAACAAATAACAATACTACCTATCAAATGTTACGTCCCATAGCATTTTAAATTATTAATTAATGTCTGAAGATTGAAGTTAGTACTTTTCGGGGATATAAGCTCAAAACTGCAATGTGCGAAGATTTTCCATGGATTTACTCAAACATACATAATCATAACAAAACGTTATCACATAAATAAGTTTACATCATTGCTGATTATACAACTACCTAGGTATATAAATACATTAGAGTTCGGGAAGTATATTATTTGGTAAAAGTAAACTATATAGATAGACATTGTTGACAGTCGGCCCCGCGTTTTCGACGGGTTTGTTTGTCTGTTTGTTTTTTTTTTAACAATAAGGCTCTTATAGAATTTATCTGCAGCAAAGTGCGAAACAAAACTAACCATTAAATATGCAAATCCTGGTCTTACATTTAGGGGTCAGCAATTGTCTCGTAATTTATACCTCCCTACATCTGAACATCGCGTAATATTCGTTTACTGACTAGCCAATTAACTCGGAGTCGAAATGAACAATTTAAAGTCAGGCAAAAATCGACAAACGAAGACGATAATATAACGAACATAACCAATTACGATTTATATTTGCTAATCAACAATTTAGGCTTAAAAATATTATAAATTGTATGAATATACGGATGAAGTTTTACTCACTTGCAATAGAATAGTCTATTGTCGTTGGCCAGGTGTACGCTCCATCCCGGTATCAGCCTGTTCTGTATGGACTGTAGGAGATGTGACGTGTTCTTCTGGCCGTGCGCACCTTGTCCCTGGTGGAGCAACATGAGTGCGAAGAGTCCGCCGTCGTCAACATGTCAACATCGGGCAAGAGGACCGTCCGTCCGACAGTGCCGTAGCGGTGGTGGTGATCGTCGCCGCCGCAGCAGCCACCACCGGCATGTCGCGGATCGTCGTAGGCAGCAACCCTTACACTTCGATCGGACGAAGAAGATAGTAAAACGACGGTATAGCAATATTTACTTCACTCACCGGCACAAAACATAAACCGGCAGAACGAATAATTATAATTTTTAAGATTATTTAGAGGTGCCTCCTACCTATAAAATATTATTAAAAAACTATTTTGCAATTTCGTGCGCAGGCGAATCGTATACACAGTTATTAAACTATTCGTCGAGGGATCGGAATCGATGAAAACAACGACGGCGACGACAACGACAATATTAATAACAATAACAGTAATATTTATATTATTATGAAGTACGCGACGGCGGCGGTAGCGGCGGCACACGACGAACAATGCTTGAGCGGATAATGAGCACTACTATCACGTCGGGGGACACACGCCGCGCACGACGAGGAGTCGGTATCGCGTACGCTCACGCACAAGCGCCGGTGCCAAGGGTCAGTGCAGACCGGGGCGTGACTATATGGTGGGCAACGTGCGCGCAGTGCGGCCAAATCGTCGGCGAAACACTGACGAAAAGCTCCGAAGCGCCACGCCGCCACCGCCCCGGATAGGAAATAAAGTTCCACCGACCCCGTTCCTTCCACCGCCGACCATCACAGACTTGTTTTATTTTGCCAACGTCAACCCCGCTTCCCCGCCCGGCCCGAACGTGCAATCGCCACTACCACCGCCACTACCGCTGCTGACGTCTTTTTGACGGAGGAATTAACTAAATAATAATTCACAACGTTCGTTCGTAAAATATTCAAAATTATTATAATTTTTTCAATCAATTATAATAATGTATCTAATACATCTCTTAAGTCCCTTCACGCCCAGAAGTGAAAAAAACTAAACGGCGTCTCCTCGTTATTTTAGAAAAAAACTCTAAAATAATTTGCAACGAAGGTGCCTTTTTTTTCTTTTTTAATACCAACATTAAATTTTAAAACTATACCTACTTTATTGGTTGGCATTTAAACATTTAAAAATAATATTCAAGTAAAACAGAAACTATTTGACAACCGCGCCGTGCGTCTGCGTCTGTACAAGATTATTTTTTTTTTTGTCTAATAAGCACTTTACAAATTATAATAAACAATCGACACATATTATTTGTAATAAATATTTAATAACAGAAAACAATACCATATACATTTATATGATAAATATACAGTTTTAAAAAAATAATAATAATATGGCATTATAACATTTAAATTGTATAATGTTCTAAAAATTTCTAATTACCTACCAAAATGTATTATTAATCATTGTACCATACAAAATTATTGTAGCACAATAAAAAAATAGAATAATTTAATACAATGTTGAATAAAACATGCTTAATAAAAACTATACAACATAATATGTACGTTAATACTAGTCACAACGATATACAGGGTGATTCACCAGGCATGCTCATCACCATTTTTCCCTTTAATAATATATTTATTCAATTTCTGATTTTTGGAAATTTGAAATGAGCTCAAAGATTATATTTTTAAATTATTGCATTTTTTACTACTTAATGATTTCTGTGGTGATTCAAACTTCTGTTTATCTAATGAGAAAACCTCCTATTTTTACGGTAAATTATTTATTGAAAAAATTGTATGTACCTAATTCAAAATTCCAACGAGTAGTTTCCCAGTTATTAAAGTGTTTATTCCAAAAATAGTACTATAATAGTCCTTAAAAATGGTTTTACAAAAATATAAAGTTGATGTAATATTGGATAGAATATTTATTCTATTATACTTCCAGCCCATTATCACAAATTGTTATTGTTGATATAGAATAATATTTATCATTAAAATGTTCATATCACCATTGCCTCTATAATATATCTTCCAAGCATATTATCATGAACGATGGACCTATTGTTTTAAGTACACAAAATTATATTCCTAGCTCAAAAAATTACTCGTTTGAATTTTGATTGTGTTGCAAATTGTATTTTTGAAAAAATAATTTAGAGTAGAGAAAAGGGGTTTTCATTTGAAAATCGGAAGTTTGTATCTCCATATAAATTATAAAAAAATTCTCAAGAATTTGAAAATACCTGCCGTTTTTAAGTATACTTTAAGTTTCAAAAATAAGAATCAAAGAAAATGGGGCGAGCATGCTAGTGAATCACTCTGTATTTAACGATTGAAAATAGTATAAGCATATATAAATGCATTTATGTTAAACATATCATAACAAACCCGGAAATTGCGTGAACTATGAAATGTTCAGAGAAATATTTGCAAACAAAAATTGAATCAAAAACTAAACATTTTCAAAACTTATGGTCCCAACTCCCGATGTATATCAAAAAGTACAAAGTAAATGTTTTTATATTAAAACTTTCAGATTTGAATTTAGGGAAACGAAGTTTATAAATAACATGCATTGTTTTGAAATCTCCTACATTCTTAATTCCATAACTTTTAATCTGCTTTGAGTTTGCTTACATTTTAGACTATCAATATATTAGCTATTTAAGTTAGTAATATTATACCTATACGTTTACAACAGAGAAAAGTTATAAATTGAAACACAACACGATAAAGTATCTATATTAAGTCGATTTAAACAATGTTTATTTTTTGCAATAGTAATTTTGGATTAGGTATTTGTATTCAACAGTGCCAATGTGAGTATATTTCTGAATTATTCTAATATAATAAGCTAGTGGGTAAGTTGCTTCAAAATTAGTTAAGAAGATAAGAGTAAAAAGTTAATCATCATTGGTGTTTGGTATTAAATGTATTATCCCTTGGCCCATGGCCCCATTGTAGCATATTAAAATTATAATTTGCTACATTGAACACTATATCAGATGATTCTAAAAAAACTTAGTTTTGTTTATTTTCTAGTTAAGATTTGGTACATTAATGTTTCTAAGACTTATGAAAACGTACAAAAAATGAAAAAATACAAAACAGCAGTTTCTATAGAAATATTGGGCATTTTTTGGCCTGTTATAAACAGAATTAATTAAATCTATTAATTCTGTTCAGAATCGTTTTAAGAAAGCATTGAAAAAAATGTAAGACTCCTGCTCCAGCAGCTAATTGGTTTACTCAAATAATTGTATAGGTATAGCATTTCCGCGTGGTTGGGTTCGTGAGTATGTGATTGTTTACATATAAGGAATTTTATGGGTATTATACTAATATCATTTAAATCTATAAAGGATGTGCCAAGTCAGAGAAAGTGTGTATACTAATTTATTTATAATATTTGATTACAGCACTTACATTTTATATATATTATGTGTAATTATGTAGGTACTGTGTACTTCATAGCATAATACCATAATTTTTTTGTCACTGTATTCAATATCTACTTATTTTGTAGATTTCAACGAAGTTATTGTTTTAGGAACGCGTTTTTATAATAGCAAGGAAGCTAAGTTAACCTTGACCGAGTCTCTATACATACCAACACTTTAACATATACCTTTTATACCTTACTAATATTTGGGCGTGCCATTGAATTTTAAATCTGAATTAGGCGTGGTTAATGGTAAAAGATACAAATGTTACAAAAAGTTATTGAAAAAAATGGCGTTTTGAAGTTGAGTACACTATATTATAAGAAGTTTATTACAGTTGAGTAATCTTAAAATTAAAATACTCAAAGCTACAAATTTCAAATAAATGGAATTTTATTTAACTAATAATGAATACATTTTATTACTTAATAGTTATTGTAACTAAAAAAAAAGTATTGTTCAAAAACATGAGTGAAATTTATTTTATTTTAAATTCTTATTCAGTTGCACTCATATACCATAATTATTTCCATTTACTAATACATTTTAGGGTATTAATTAAACCATAAGTAAATCACATTTTGCACATAAGTCAGAAACAGAACAATATATTTCATTTATCAAATGTTGAATATTAATAATTAACAAATTTATACGTAACTAATATAAGTGCCAATTGAGGTGAATTTGCAATGGTCTTAATAAATACAAATTTTGGTCACACTATTTCATTAATATAATATAACTATTAAACTATTCAATATAATTATTCGAAGACCAATACAACAAATTATTTAAAAAAATTAAATTTGCTTTACTTTTTCAAAATAATGAACATAATAATATAATATAAATAATATACTAAACTATTATCAAAATATTTCGTCCTGAATTATTTTTAAAGTAGAAACAGTATAATTTATTGATTCATAAACAATGTAGGTACCTAACCAACTAACTCTCTTTTAATTATAATATATTATGTTTTATTGATATATTGTTATTCATTAGCCCGGATAATTTTACGTAACCTAAGAACTGTTAAATTACCACTCGCCTACCTAATGATTAAACGTTACTTGTGTTGTAATTTTTAAGGACCTATGCTTACTACAGAGATCCGAAATTCTTAACATACTTATGGTTATTATGTTGTAACTAAAATTATTAAAATTGAGTAAAATCAATAGAGATACATTTAACATGATCAATAAACCAAAAAGTGTATCATCAAAAATAATTACTGGATATTATACAATAGATCATAATAATTTATTTTAAATTATGAGCAGAGTCTCTACTCTCTACTAATAAAGAATCATGATTTTACTTACTTCATTTTAATTCAAAATTATTATTCGTAGGGACTTCGAACTTTAAACTGTTAAGCATATCATTACTACACTCTATATCTGTTTACTACACTCAACGACATTTTCAAAATATTTAAATTAATTGTATGCTTATTTAGTATTAATACCGTATACGAGTATAACGCCTACCAATCGACCATATTATCACCTTATTTATGATACGTAACGGGAATACAATGATCTAGGAAAATATTTGTAACAAAGGGTGTTGAATATTTTGTTTTCTTAATACAATTTATAACATATCAAAGTCATAACACCTATGACCTATATAATGCAATATCACTATATTATAAACATTATTTAAAATAGAACGTCCAGTCTTAGTGTCGTCATATTATAGTAAATGTCTAATGAGTATTATTATTATTATTATTATTATTATTTATTACTGTTGTACTCTACAATCATAACTCAGGAATGCCGGAACGTGTACCACTGTACCTATAAAATAAAATATAAGGGAGAAAAATCACAATAGCTGTATAATACAAGCCTGGATTAGAACCTAGGGGGAACAAGGAGGAGCACACGCTCGGGGCTCACAGGCCCGTTCTATCGTCATCCTAAAAATTAAATCATTCGGTTTATACCTTTTTTTGTACGAAAATCATTAAAATGGTTGTACTTTATTATTAAACAACTTAAATGCCTATTGAAACCCAAATAGAAATAATTTAACATCATAAGTACTATTCTTATAATGTAATGAAATTTTTTTAATTGCACTTTGTTACACCGCTATAAATTATGATTTATTTCATACATACTCAGTATTTTTGTATAGTTACTTTAGGTGTTAACTACTTTAGTATATATTTTTGTATAATTTATTTATTAATAAACAATTATTTTTATTTTACAATAACATTAAGTATATGTATATGTTATTTACTTGTGTATTATAGCTATATTTATTTATTTATCATATAATATAATATTTTATATATTATATTTATATTATATTTAACCTGTACGTTAGTTTCACGATGGTACATTTTGCAATGTTCAAATATTTCATAAAAAGTAATAACAACAGCCAATATGACAAATTTTTATTGGTAGAGCTCCACAACCAAGTATCGGATTATAAACGACTTAGTATATGCTTGTCTAAACTTAATATAACTTTATAGCGGGTTCTACCCATCAATGAATCGTACTATTATAAAGCCTTAAATGTGTATAGATATATAGTATATAGATTTACAAAAAAATTGTCTCTATACAGTCTAAGAGTGGGTATTCTATAAGTATACGTGTGAAACTAACTATTGTAAATACAACAAATAACAACGATTTATACCTAAATTTTACAAAACGATATGATGTGAGGCAGTGCGTAATAATAAAACAAAAA
This sequence comes from Myzus persicae, assembly GCF_001856785.1. Classification (NCBI taxonomy): domain Eukaryota; kingdom Metazoa; phylum Arthropoda; class Insecta; order Hemiptera; family Aphididae; genus Myzus; species Myzus persicae. Next base: position 78,990 of record NW_019101546.1, on the reverse strand, counting down.
CGCTTACTTTGGTCGAAGCGAAAGCTCTAGTAGCGTCAGCGATCACTTACATTCAGCTAACAAACCACAATATTGTGCTCTTGGTAAATAAAACCGTAAGGGCCTAAGAAAAACCGATCGTAGTCTATAATATCTATAATATATTAATGTATAATACAGTAATAAATACCTAATTAAAAAATTATTGAATATAAGGTACCTGCACGGTTACCGGTAGCTGCCAGCTGGTATAGCCACCGAGTGGACCTCAATAATAGTTACAGGTAGGTATTTTGTTTTCTCGTTGCACCGGCATTTGGACCTTAGATCGTATTTATTATATTTATCTGTCTATCTGTAACAACTACGGTTTGTATATCAAACAACAGAGCTGATGATGATCGATGATCAGTAGAACACGCGCCGTCAACAGTCAACACCAATGTCGTAATACTTACACAGCCTGCGGTATTTACATGCATAATATTATTATTACCTACCATTATCTATAACACATATTATTTATTATTGTAATGGTCGTTGGCTTTTCCAGTGCACGAAAATATGTTAAATAATATTACATGACGTGTATTTTGTATAAATTATAACCTATTAATTGGCCATCGGTACATTATAATATATTATTATACCATACATATTACATCATTGCATATTATTAGCCATACAGCTATAACTTGGGTATATATTATAATATTAGTTATATAGCTACCGGAAGTCTATCACGCCACATGATTGTCCGTGCAATGATGACTTCGTTTCCATTTTTAAGAGGATGTCAGCGTTTTCTCTCTCTGGCACACGCGCAACATTACAAAACGCATTTACACAAAACCATTTTTTTTTTAATGGTTTTGAGTTATCTTAGTATATAATTACCCAAGACAACAACTATAGAGAATAATATTTTTAGGAGTATGACTATGACATACCGATTTGTCTGAATATTGTCTTGAAACAACTTAAACATCATTTAAAATTATATTTTTTTTATTTTGAAAGTTGAATACAAAGTTAAATAATAATAGAATATAAAATCGATGTCATACCCTCAAAACTATTATCTTCTATAATTTTTGTGATTGGTGATTTTACTTTAAGGTTACTTAAAAATCATAAAAATTTAAGGTGGTAACGTTTTATTTATGTTAGCGTGAGTCTGAGAGAGAAATCAAATATTGCACTAACATCCTCTTGGCTATTAATGTTACTTCATGTCTTTGTAGTGCGGTTTTGGAAAATAATTATTATTTTATGGAACTCCACGTAACTACTTCTCCACAATATACAATAAATAATAATACTATAAAAACTTGGAATTTTGTTGACTTACAATTTTAATTGTTGTTTCATATTTTTTTATAACGATATAATATGAGAATTTTATGGGAGAGTCAATTTAAGTAAAATACATTAAAAACAATTAATTATTGTATACCTAACCCTAATAATTCTTATAGTAATACCTAAATTATTTAATGATTTTAGGTTCTGAGCGGAGCGATGGCTTCTGATACTTTGATAGAAAATTGTATCTAGTGGTTACTTTTAACTTTTAAAATGTTAAAACTCAAAGCTAAAAATGTTCAGTACTTTCCAAAATTATCGAGAAAAACCAAAAATAGTAAGGAAAACGACCATTTTTAAACAAACCTTGTTTTTTGAAAATACCTAGTTAAATCAAGACATTTTATAAACCTACTTGATTTTTTTTAGTTTTTTTCTTTAAATGTAGATAGCAATTTTTTTACTTAGTCAAAAAGTTTAAAAATGTAATACAGGTTCCTCATAAGCTTTTCATATCACACAATTTAAAAACATAAAAAATACAGTCATAATATTTTTAGTTTGATGTTCAAATGTTGTCAAAATAATAGTTAAAATCATGAAAATTTACAAATTATTTTTAAATAAAAATGTATAATATCTTAAACTTTTAAAAATAAAGTTTGAGAATGTAATAGGTACAACGTTCCTCATATTTATTCATACTGGAACCAAACTACCAAACAATATAAACAATATAAAAACACAATTATTATTATAGATGATATTTTAAGTTGAAATTTGGACAAAATTAAATATTTTAACGAATTAAATTAAAACGAAATAAACTATCTTAATTGCAATAAAACTTATATAATATAATACAGTATATTAATAATTATTAGTAATATAAGCTGACAGGACAGACAGGCTGTATGATAAAGGTTTCTAATATCATTAAATTTAAATTCAACACATCAATTACAGTGACCCACACCGACACTATAGTGTACCTAATACCTATTTACTGTAGAGCGGTCCCTACTTACCCATCTCTTTTAGATGTATTATACATTTACTACATTCATATAAATCTATACTAGACATGTGGGCGAGTTCGAGAACAAAGACTATACATAGTGATGGAACCAGATTTAGATCTGAGTGGGAGGTATATTTATTAAAATGTAGGTACTTACGGGCTACGACACACTAATATTTTAATATTTACCATGAACATTTTTAAATATTATTGAAGACAATTAGTATCAAATCCTTCATTTGTGATTATTTTTAAATTATCTTTACACATGGTGCATGCCGTATATGGCGTGTAATCGCCAATAATTGTAATATATCCATTAGGCAATAAAAAAATAAGTTAAACGATAACTTTTAAATCTCTCTTATTTCATATTTGTATAAAATACCTATATTATGCACTTGATGTCTTGATTAATTATTTATTGAAAATGTCTAGGATCCAAGTGCAATAAATGCATAACTATAGATTTATTTAATTAAATATTTGTTTAAAAATGTGGGATTATGTATCAACTATCAAACTTTGATATAATATAAATATAAAATAAATTTAGCCCCTACAAGGTTTGTCTCCTTGCCCATTCTTGGATCAATTACATGATGAAATACGTACGGTGTACCTACACTATAAACATTTCATTTGGAAATGTTGAGTTTTTATTTAATTGACTAAATATTGATTCGATATTTAAAAAATAAATTTCTTTATTACCGTACACGGTACACCCATATTATTATGTAGTTAATTAACTAAGTGAATTATTTTAATTTATAATTTGTAATTTGATACATAAGAAATAACTAATAAACAACGATTAGGATTTTAAAAGCATTAGGTAGGTAGGTACCAGTTACAACCATTATTAGGTTAGGTCTCTAAGCTAATAACCTAGTAGCTACTTTAGTAAATATCATACCTATATTAATTAGGTATCAGGTACTTATTAGTTACCTGCCTATTAGGTATGATTTTGGGATTAATGTATAATTATGATTATGCCATCGATTTTTTAATAAACAAGAAATTGTATTTAGCAGATGTATACGATAACTAAAATGGGCCAATATATGTTTTTAAGTTTTTACGGTATTATACTGTAGAGGGAAATAGGCTGGGGAAATGGTACAAAAATAATTTATTTCAATTTTATTCTCATTAAGTTACTATCTAGACAATTGAACAATGGTAGGTATAGGTACTAGCTACTGCAAACATCTGTTTTACATTAAATATTTTAATTTCATAGGTAATTAGCTAAAATTGATACTAGGTAGTAACTTGTCAGTCGTCAAAACTTGTTAGTTGCTATTCAATTGTTTAGAAAAATAGGAGTTATTAACTCCGAGTTAATGATTATAAAGTTATAAATAATGTTCTCACTTTCTCAGTTTATAAAGTATTCGAGCTTAATATGGCTTGGTCCTTAAAATATCATAATATTTAATATTTGCCCAAGGACAACAATTTAATAAATCTGAAAACATATTTTTTGTTGCATGTAAGTTAAAATGTAAGATTGACGAAAAAATAAAAATAAAGTCTATTGTAGTTGCCTTTTGAATAAGCCCAATATAAAGTGTTACAAAGAAATGATACTTTTATCATTGGCCAGTGATTATCTTCTCATATTTAAGAATTGTATTGTTTCAGTATAGTGCAGTCTTCTTTAAATCCATAAAATTATAATTATTCAATTTCAATCACCGATAATAGACAGGTATCTTACAAATTAAAAATATAATATTTAAAAACTAAAAAATCACAATTCTCAATAATGAGATACAGACATTTTAAAATAGTATCTAATGACACTAAAAATAAACAAATGTCGAATATACCTGAAATATTTGTATAACTGTATAATATAATCGTTGACTAACAATGAAATCATCACATTGTATAGATTATTATTAACACAAAGTATAAACCCATTACCATAAATATTATTAGATGTACTTTTTATTTTTTTTTTATTTGATACATTGTGGTGTTTTATAATTGTATTTACTTTTATTTTCAAATATGACTTTGACACTAAATTTTAATGGCTAGTGCATCAGTATAGCGTTTAATGAATAAATTGTTTCTTTTGAAAGTTCCCAAAGTTTTTCATGCAATAAGTTAGGAAATTAAAAAAACTGTGAACATTTTTACATAATGTTAAATAAAAATGTACTTAAATCATTTGTTAGTTTTTGCTTTTACCTAAATATAAAAATGATTCTATGTACCTATTTTTTTATTCAATTTTAAACTTGCCTAAAAATGTCATATAAATAATATTTATCTATTATATTATAATATAAAAAAAAACAAAACAAAATTAAGTCACGGTCACCTAATCTTAGGTGTTTATATTTTTCAATAATTATTCAAGACACGTTTTATTTTTCGTTTACTATTTGTAAGTATTTCACATCAATTGCTTGGCCACAAGCACAAAGGAAATGAATAAGTAAGGATAACTAAAATTATCTAACTCAAATGTTGAAATATTGACTTTAAAATTAAAATGCCTTAGGAAAATAGCCTAATTAGGGGCATGGAATATGTGTTCAGTATGAATTATATTTTTGCTACATCTAATCTTTATAATTAAGACAAAAACATAGCAAATTTTAATGAGCACTGGAAAACATTTTTAATTTGAAGTATGCAGCAATATAGTATTCATTTAATTTAACCATAGGCAGACTTACATAGCAGATGTAGCTACTAATTTGTTGTCCAACCTTCCCTTCACACTGCCACCTCCTTCCACAAAAAAATGTATATACTAAACAAATTTCCGCAGTTTAGAAAATACTTCAAGGGATAATATTTTTTTGGCATACATTTTAGTGCTTAGGTACCTAAAAAAAATCAGGTGTGGCTTTAACCATACAAGCCACACTCTTGCAAACGCACAATATCAATAGATTATAAAATCTTATAATTTTACCAGTATTAAGTTATAACTTAATTTAAATTTAAAATGAATCAATGTGAAAAATTAAAAATTATTATAAGTTATAATGGTTAGGAAAAAAAAACTATAGTGGTCTTCTTTTGCATCTGCATGTGTCCTGTAAGGTTTTATTATGGTTTTAAATTTAAACTTAAAAATAATTGTTAATTAACAATAATTGTTATCACATAACAAAGATCTTTAAAAATTAAGATAAAAAATTCATCAAAATCTGAATTTCACAACTCAACATATTATTTTAAATACATTTTTAACTTAGATATAAATTGTATGCATATGGGACCTAACACTAATAAATTGTATTGCAGTATCAACAATTTAATATTAATATTAACATTTCAGATTTGCTCATATTATAACATACTCATTATATATGACATTTTCATAAATCGCAAAATAAATATTGTTGTTTTTGCTTTTTTTTTGGTATAGGTATTACTCATATATATTGTTAGCAGAATAGCTGTACTGGATAAATAATTTATAAACCAGAACTAAATACATAAAAAAAATTAACTTTCAAACAAACTAACAAATTTATTGTAAGAAAATTATTTATAAAACTAATACAAACTACTTGATCTCATATTCAGTACCATTCATATAAAATGACAAAAAATGTTTGAATACTTCTGGATTGTAATCTTCTAGAACTGGTACACCTTCATCAAAATCGCAATTTTTATACAAATTTAACAATGGTGTTTGCCAATAAATGTTTTTCATCCCATCTTCTTCAGGACCAGCCAAACTATTCAATTGAAAAACAGAAAAATGGAACCATTGTGAATTTGTATGTACACATTGCAATGTAATAGGCTCTGGTAACTCTTTAACATTTCCACCATATTTAGCTTTGGCATTGGCAACAGCAAAAGCATAACATTTCATCAATGATCTTCCCATTATTTGTGTTTGTAACACAGGTGTTTCGTATAAATTCTTAACTTCTGTTTCATTATAATGTATAAATGCTGTATGAACATTATTAAATTTACCTGAAATAGGTGAAACAAACTCATCTTTATGATAAATATTAATTTCTTCTAATGATATCTTGTAATCCAGTGGAGATAAATCTGGCAGGTCTCCTTGAATGTCATCCATGATAGGAGCTAAAGAAGTGTCGGATAATAGCAACAAATCAGCCCTTAAATTAAGGCTTATATTTGCATTTCTTTGCAAAGGCACTTTAAAAAAAGCATTTTTAGCAATTACTTTATTGGAACTCATATTTCCAACACTTGACTCACATAATTGCAACATTCTACTTACGATTAGATTATTACGTCTTTTGTCTGGGATACCATAATCCCTAGGAAATTTCCAAGCTGGCCTTTTTGGATCTTTTTTAATGGGTAATTTCTCTTGTACTGCATCATATAAAATAGAAGCTATGATGATTCGTTGGATATGTTCATCTTGATTGGGTAATCTATACGCTTCGTAAAGTTCTTTAAAATACTTCGGTAAACCAGGTTCTGGTTCTATCGCATTGGTAAAAACTTTAGCTTGTTCCAGACCATGAACCAAAACGTTGTGGTCGCCATACACAAGACATGGGTCATCATTCCATTGCGGATGTGTGTTGTTCAGTTTGGGTTCCAATTTTATGGGTCCGATAATATTATTAAACAACTCTTGGACATCTTGTTTTTGTGCTTCAAATAGAGGTTCGTGTAAAAACTGTTTAGCATCTATAATAGGTATATTACGAGATGCAAGAACTTTTTCAGCATTTGTTTCAATTAATGTCTTCTTGCGCTGGACACGCCATTGCCACTTTATAAGACGACCGATGTTTTGTTTGTACAGCACCTGAGTGATTTTCATCACGAAAGCGACACAAAACTGTTAATACTTAATATTATTTTAGTTAATACTCATAAGTAATATGTAAGAAACTTAGTTATAACTGACATTTATTACACTTAAATCGAATAAAAAAAAGATTAATATTTAATATAACTAAATCGGTGCGGAATTAAGTAAATTATAAACCTAACCTTATCAGTTATCATTAATTTACCACGATAATCTTTCATATTATCATTGGCGACGATAACACTGATAATCATGGAATAAAAAGTATAAGTTAAAATATAAACAACATAGGCCCGATTTTTCAATCATCCATTTATTCGTTAGATAACTATATAGGTTTCGTTGATTTATCCGTCGAATAAACACTATCCAGACATTGAATAACATTAATTTTTCCTTATCCACCGAATAACTCATGTTATCAGGTTATCTGGTGGATAAAATAGATTGAAAAACTGGGCCATAATAATAATATGACAATTCCTATACCAATTATTTATAATTAGGTATAACTAGAGAGCCTTAATAATAAGGCCCTCTAGGTATATCTATCTATAATGTGTTATGTTACACGTAAAATGCTCAATAAATCCATCTTCCGTGTGAGTTGATATGATTTAATCATGATCACGAAAAGATGTATAATAATTGAATTATTATTAATCGTATATTATGAAGGATTTAGAATGGTACCTATTTGTGCACGTATAGTCATTAACCGAAGAAAAATACGAGTAGGTAGCTAGTAAAGGTAGGTTAGTAGTTAAGTATACACTACTATAAATTATAATACATCAGAATTCCCATCAAGAAAATTTTAGGTGATAGGTACATTCAACTTAGTGAAATGTCAAATATTTTATAATACTATATTTATCTATAATACATGAATACCTACTATAACCTATTATCATTTTAATTTGTTTTGTTTTAGGATATATATTTTTTTGTAAAACTAAATATTTTATATTTGATTTTATTAACTATCAAATAATATTATATAAAACCACTAATCCTCAGAGTGTTTTTTCACTATTTTCTCAAACTGATTTAAGTAGTCTACAATAATACATAGGTGTATCGTGTATATAGTTCATACGATATATAGCTAAGGTGGTCCAGACATCCCGTTTTATATGAAAAAGTTGTGTAATTAAAAAGTCAGTACCGAAAAATACTTTCAGGACAATTAATTGACCGGTTTTTTAAAATATGTCCCAATTTCAATGAAAATCTTTGAAAATGTTTCATACTTATAAAAATACGTGGAAAAAACTTCTACCTAAGTATTTAACTCCAAACTATAAACTATTTACTTTCTTTAATTGTATACATTTATTATACATGTAATGCATAAAAACCCTTATTAAGATGTAGTATTATTATAATAATACATACATTTTTTTATATTATGAAAATACATGATTTGGTTTTAAACCACTCCCGACATTTTTTCAAAACTCATCTAGCCACGGCCTTGTGGCCTAATTTAAACACAATGATACATGATAATATATTTTTTTTGTGTGCAGGCGATTAATGAAATTGCATAATTTAATATATATATAGTTTCAAAGATATTCTATATTTTACCTTGCAATGTTCTATATAATATTATAATAAATTAAACATAGGTACATTTTATTAAGACACTTATAATGTTATTGACTATTTACGATATCTTTATTTTTTTTATGATATAATGAGATTATTAACACATGTGATTATTAATTAATTAACAATTAAAATCAACAGTAGTAGCGGCAAGTACATATAGGTGATAGGTACTATAGTATACTAACAACTTTTTTTATATTGTAGTCTATAAACAAGTACGTGATGTGTACCTACAAGTCATTGCATATTATTTCAATGCATTAAATATTTAAATGTTACATTGATAATTATATTTGATATTTCTATACATGTACAGACGTATACAGTGTACACTTATGACTTATTACTTACATGCTTTTATGTATGATACAAAATATATATGACGTCAATCAAATTGCATAATTTCAAGAATTTGTAAGAAATCACGAATACTTTTTAACGTGTTTTCATAGTAAATCGACGACTATTCTGAAAATTGTTTAAACAGCGATTTAAGCGTAATTTGAATGAAACTTGTGTACTTAATAATTCTTATCTGTACCTTATTATTTTCAAAACAAAATACAACTGTCAAAATTACTTCAATATATACCTACCCAAATGTAAATTTTAAAGTATCGAATATTTTATCATTTAAATTAAACCCCAAGGCCTAAGGCTAAAAGGCCAAGGTCGTTGAAGACCGTCTTGCGGTAATATATAATTTATATTATTAATCATAATACAAGTATTTTATACATTTTTTTTAAAGTACAATTAGATGATTATTATCTATCTTTTATTAGCCAAAGCTTGTGTTAGAAATAGACAAATTAAATCATAATAATACAATTCATAGGTATTTACAAATAAAGTAAGAAGAAAAAGAAACGATTTATTATTTAAATTATGTTTGTAAATAATACATTTTTTATAAAAAAAAAAAAAACAAAGAGAATTATTCCAAACTAAGAATAATTAGTAATAAATTCAACATTATTTTAAGTGTAGTGTATTTTTTTCTTTTTTTTTTGTTAGATATGAATAAGATCTAAAATACGTAGGTCCTAAATGTATGTTCAACAAAAGATAATCGAATGATTTAAAATCATACTTCACAGGAATATTATAAATTCTATTAGCTCTTTTATTTTCAAAAAAAGTCTCACTATTATCTTCGATGAAATGGTTAGAAAAAAACATAAGAGCCATTTTTGTAGTATATGTATTTCACCGGCAGTACACCCAAACCGTGTGGTTTGCCTTTTGATCCTTCTGAAGTACATTTATTAGACCTGACTTTAATAATATTATTTTAATTTATTTTAATGGTATTTATAATATTGCTATCTATATCCTCCTCCCGCCATACTTGTAAAACATATTGATAAATTGACTGATAAAATGTAAAATATTATACGCATTGTGTGTTTAGGATTACATTAATTTTTAAGTTTAAATAACGTATATTATGTTATTGCACGTTACTTCCTAAGTGATTTATTATTTTATATATAAAAAATATTTTCAATGTACAAGATACCAAGATTTTTTAACCAGTAGTTCGACGGTTCAACAATTATTTATTATCAAAAATACGGATTTCACATTTTTATGGTTTGCTCCGTGTTTTGTAGCCATATACAATGTATTCTATGCAAATGTTATTTCAGTTGCCTATTCGCATAAACAAAAAAAAATCACAATGCATCATATTAATATCAATGATAATAATAAAATAATGTCATCGACTATTTTATTTATCAATCGCCAATTTGAATTAAAATGGTCAATTAACCAATAATCAATTGTTGTCATTAGAGTTAAAAACACTTAAAAGCACTTCATGTGAAATTTAAAATAGACAATTATTGTCTTCACATAAATATTATTTAGCTACCTATAGCTTATAAGAAACTTAACAGAATTAGGCTCATCAATTATGAATAATTTGTTTTCCTAATCACACTCACACATAGAAGTTACTACTACACAGTTACGTACCCGCGAGGAGCCTTGGGGCTGAATTTCGGGAGCTACGAAGCATCCCTACCCAAACTATTTTTTATATTAGATTATTTGTTATTATGGTATATTATTTTGTCACAAATGTATTAGAATATTGTTTTTTTTTAATATGATTAATATTATAAATACACAGTATATTTTTAATTGTGTTAAATACATATTAATAGTTATAAACTTTTAAATGATCAGATTTGTGGTAGTCACAGATCGATTATTCCATTGGAAATTCATTTTTGTTTTATGTACCGGGTAGATCACGATTGCGAACGGTTTTCTGGTCTCCCCTTTTTGATGAACACGATTGATAACATTTTTACCTGATAACTCCCGTGCAACGCGGTCTTATCGATTTGTTACTGATTATACAAAAGACAAAACATGTAGTATAATATTACATTTATTAATAACAATTAATTATTTAAGAAAATTACATAATTTTACAAACACTATTAAATATACTTTAAATAAAAAATAAGTTTTTTTGTCAATTGTAGGAAGAGTTTAATTATTTAATAAAATATATTTATTTGTCAATATAAGATGCATTTAAATTATTTTTCGTACCTATTGCCAATTAATTTTATTAGCATTCCATTTTTTATTTGAATATTTCCATTTAATTAATCCATGTATGCGTTATCTTAAAAATTAATATTTTAAATTATTTAATAATATTAGTTCTATTTCGCCTTCAGAAGTCCTAAGTTTACAGTTTTCCATTTTAAACATTATAACACTAAACACTATTGCGCTGTTACCATGGTACACCAAGTGCACTGTCCAGAAGACAACAGAAATTGAAGACTGCTTATGAAAAAAATTAAGACTACAGACAATACAAATAATTATTTAGGTACTTCAGGATATCGGTTCCATAAACCGCGGTATCGTATCGTATCCATTAATATCGCTATATTATAAGTCTACAGCAATCACTTATTTAATTATTATGACATATTACTCTGATGAAGCTTAGATAATAATCAATATTTCATTTCAATATTATTTTTGTCATTATTGTTAGTTGTTACTAGGTATACTGTAATAATAATAAGTGTAATGTCACAAAATCGTTGAACTCTTAAATAAATACTTTTATGTAAAAAAAAAAATATATTATTAGTTATCACGTCTTAAATATTTCCCAATGACTTCAAAAATCGAAAATGTGTAACTTTTTTTAACAAAAAAAGTTAGTACAACAATTATTCCTGTAGAAAAAATTTACCTTGATTGCCTATTACCCACAGATAATATAAACTATAAAGTCAATGATAACTAGTGACATTCTATTATAGTGATGCTAAATGTATAGACAATATTCATCTCTAGTTCGTGATATTGGGCCATTATTACGCATTACGTTTTACTAATATGGCGTATCTTTCCTACACCTATATATTATAATATATATATCATTATTATTTTATATCTCCCAATGTCCTACATACTTAACGATAATACAAATAATGCTAATTTACCTCATTTATATAAAATATATTCATCTTAATGGTAACTAATGTCTAATGTCTAATAAATATTATACATGCCACCCGCCGACCCCCAAATAGTTGTAGCCTTCACGGTGAAGGAATAATAATATTATTACATCCCGCATTTGAAAATAATACTACTCTTGCGTATTCATCAAACACTGCTCTGCTCGATGTAACGATGATATATAATATTATAATATAGGTGTCCACTTAAGTATTTTGATGTGCAAGTTTGCGTGTAATCAGGGTATATAAATCGGCGAACAGAAAATAAAAGCAAATGTTAAGGGCCTGTTTTCGACGTTCCTAGTTTCGCTGTATACAATTACTAAACATACAACTAGATATATATAACTATAAAACAGTGTCCAAGCTTAAGTATAAATAAAATGTCTTAAGTCTTAACGGTACATATATAGTGCAATATATTATTAATATTAGGTATTATTGTTGTGACTTTATGACGCACCTGGTAAGTGTTATACGTTTTACCACCTGACCCCTGGACGACCGACCGTCTGACCCACTGAGATTAATATTCCGACCCCAAGGTCGCGACGATGACGCTGCGCGGTGACAGCACACATTATTGTATGTACTAAGTAAGCAAATGTGTATAAGCAATTCTATACAAAAAAAACTAGCCGATGCGACGCTTAATGTATATTGCCTATTATAAAGACTATCTCTCTTATTTATTTTTATTAATATTTTTATAATTATGTCTTCTTGCTACTATCTATTGTTATTTATATCAAAAAAGTATCTATAATATCTATTTTATACTCAAAGAGCACGGCCGGCACCCGTTAATTGTTAATACACACATACGGTCTATTATTAAATTGAATGCATAATAATTTTGCATAATTTGGGTAACATATTATACCGAGCTGAAATAATACAAATTTCAGGAAAATGATAATTTGTATTGACGGAAATCCAAACAATAGTAATTTGAAAAAAAATTCAAACTTTTGTTCTTTCTGTATCATGTCGAATATGAAAACATTAACAAAGTTTCATATAAAACGAGATTTGAGCAATCGTTTTCTCAAGTATTGCCTATTAAAATGTCCTTTATTCTAATCAATAGTCATTGATTATTTAAACTTTTTCTGGTCTCTCGAATAAGTAAATGGAGTAGGCTACAGTGATTTCTTTGCGGCTGTATCATAAAATAATTTATTATATTATATTAGGTCCGCGAAGTCAGACGGACTGGTATCGACGCACAAACCGGTTACGATGACATTATAATAATATTGTTATTTGCAAAATTATATTTTTAGTTTATTGCGCCTATATTTTTATAGTCGTTTTTTGTGGTTGTCCTTTATTTCAAAATAAATTTTTTTGATAGAAAAAATCCAACAAATATACCTATGCTTGGGTGGAAGGGGTGGTATGTCTCACACAATTATCGTATGTCCATACAGACCATTGAAACGCCTGTGTATAAATATCGCCGGGACTTCGACCACGATACCAGTGATCCACGAGTTCTCCATCGATACACAAATTATTTTTACTACATTTTAACTATTCGTGAAAACACATTCGTCATCATGTACAAATTAATGGTAAGTTTTGCTTTATTATAATATGTCAACAATTATAGCAATATTACACCGCAGTTCGTCCGTGTGCGACGTGTAGGCATATTATAAGTATAAATATACCATTAAAGTTTAATATCGAAGCTGCAGTAGGCCGTGGTAGTTTGAATATTTTTCCACCTTGTTGCTATTATATTGTAATTTGTGGCTTATATTTATTATAATTTATAATATTATACAAGTGATCGTGGAGGTGGTAATATTGTGTATTATACCTAAAAGTTATTTGACTTTATGGATCGAGATAAAATGTTCAAATATTATAATATTGTGTTCATTATGTTAGGTATCCATGTTTTGTGATTATTTTTTCTGGTTAGAAGGAGTTCTCCGAAAATTTTGATTGCGAAGTTTCATACGAACTACGACAATAATATCAAAGCTATTAAATATGAGTTTGGAGAAATGTGCGATTTTGATTAACGTGTCTAAAAATTATTTTTTTTTTTTTGAATTTAAACTATGTACTTTTTATTATATATTTTACTATTAGATTATATTATGTTGAATTAATTGGTCTAGAAAACTGAAATATGAATTTAAATTTACAAAGTTATGAGATTAATAATTTGGAAAATATAAATATAGTAGACAAAGACTATACTAATTAAATTATGTAGCCTATAGGCCGTAGGGTTAAATTTTTAAATAACAATAAGATAAGGAATATAATATTTTTTTGTTTGGTGAAAAACAAATTTTGAATATTGAAGGGAATGTTGTGGAATTTAAAAACGAATGAATTGTGGGTGGGCTCGTTGCGGTGATAATTTGGGGCTTAACCTAACTTCTAAAGATGTGATGGGAAACGTCACAGACCTCGGGGTTATTGTGGAGTGTGCCAATATATTTTACAATACTATATAATATTATAACTGTGTTGTTAATTATTTTCGTTTATTATGTGTTATATAGTTGTTGATTGTCGCTGCTATGGCTCTGATCGCTACCGCCACCGCTCAATTCATCTACACGTACCCACATCAGATCGCTACTTACCCGTCCGTCTACACTTACCCGACGTACCACTACCCGTTGGCTTACTCGTCAGCCTACCCATCAGCGTATACCCTTCTCCGCCGTTAAGTCTATCCTGGTCGATATGAACTACAAACATTGTGAATAACCCTTCACACATTTCCGACACCTACTCTTTAAATACATATAGTATAACTATAACCATAATGTTATTACAGTTTTTCATGTTCTATTTTTAATGTCTATAGGAAATCTCTGTTTCGTTTATAATATTATTATAATATGTGTACCAACAATCGACATATATGTATATTATATGTGGACATAATTGATAATTCTGTTATTATATGTATTGCAAATTAAATTATTATTTATATTTGAAAAAGAAAAATGCATTTGGTATATTACCATTATTATATTCCCATCCATACACATATATATATATATATCCTATATAATATCCTGTACCTATTATATTTTATATCTTGTTATTATAACTTCTGGCTGCAAGTATTATATATTAAGCACAACGTAAACAATTCACAAATAATGACTAAATGGGCATAAATATAATATAATAAATCGAAACTGACAAATTGTATTGCTATAATCATTGTAGGTATTGGACGTGGAAAAGGTACAAGAAGGCTTAAATCCCACAAAATCTTAACCATTATATGATGCGACTTGTAAGATCAATTCTCTGCTGCTTTGGATACATGTTTTTTTTAACTTTTTCTGGTTTATATTTATACTTTTTTATGAAAGGTCGAATTTTATATTTTAGTTTTCTAAAATAAATAAATATTTGAACAGCTATGTGCTGGTTTCAGTAAATTTTAAATATGAAATATTATACTATATTCTCAGAAAAAGCTATGATTAACCGATGGTTAAAGTTGAAAGCTAAAAGTGAATTCAAAGTACCTGCACGAACCTAGCATATACCTAACCTGACATATAAGGTACCTACCTTAATTCCGACAGTTCTAAGCCAAAGCCACATAGATATTATATAATAATATATTACGTGTTTATTATTACTATTATTATCCCACAACTATTAATATTTTGATTTATGAGACTTACAATAGACAGCCAGTCAGTAATATTACTAATGCAGCCATAATTGCATATACTACAAAGATTTAATATAAATATACAAAAGTACATCGATATAGAAATATTTATTGAGTTAGTTCCTATACAATTTGTACAGTAGGTATTACATTTATAGGTTGGTTACGATGGTTATTTGACAAAAACCACTTTCAATGCGACAATGTGTACATATATCTTGGGTTTTCAGTAACTTTTCTACTTTTAAATCAACTGTTTGCAGTATAAGTACCATATTATGGTTTAATAACCTTTTTTTAAAGTAGAAATGAGTCTGTTCTAAATCATTTCTAGTTAGGTACTGTAGTGTATTACTGCCTACACTGGTAATGTAATTTCAAAAAGGAAGCTACCGTTGCACAAGTTATTGGATTGGATATCAATGGACAAGGTATGGTCCCTAGAGTTGAAAATGGTCACTGGAAAAACGTGTACTACAGTCACCGTATCAAGGATGTTGTTATCTATTTTATTATGCTGTACTATTGTCTTGAGAAAAACAATAAAAAAACAATGTAGATTTATGCTTAACATTTTTTTTTTTTAATTGTCAAGCATAAATTAAAACAAAACCATTCAAATAAGATGATTTAAAATTCAAATCTTTACATTTTATAAGAGAAATTATTTTTTATACTTCAGGAATACATTATCAAAAAAAGCTTGTATTTTATATTTTATGTGGTTATTATGTTATAAAAAATGCTGACGATAAGACGAGACTGTGTCAAGAATTGTATAGTGTCGTGGCATTTTAAAATACGTTATACATATTACATATGTTACTATGCAGTATGCTCTATTATAATACGGGAAACGACAAAGGTTAACATTTTAATCTTAGCAATGAGAACAAGTCACCAACAAAATTACAAATTATTTACTCGTCATAAATATTTAGAAAATATACAAATATAATATAATATAATAAAATATAATTCCAGATTTAAACATTGTACTGTTTCCTCTTTATGTGATTTTATTTTTGTTGTTTCTTATTATATAATATATAGTAACTATAAAAGATTATAGTTTCATTCATATTATATTCATATCTAACATTTTAATAACAGTAAATAATCATAAATATATAAATATTTAATAAAATAAAGAAATAAAATATAAAATATTACATTTATTTTATTTTAAAGTAACGTATTGGGTTTACAATCATACTATTTATAATATATTTATACACGTTGTATTTTTACAACATTTTAATTGTTAATAATTATTTATCAAACTATTTTGAACTATTTTATATTTTACAAACCATACATAAAATACAGTATAATAATATAGAACCTATATTATTATAATAATAATATTCAATCAAAAAATTATCATTTTTGGACTTTGGTAGGTATATTTCATAATCATTTACCAATCCAATATTTTGTCATTGTTTTCTAATTAATAATAATAATCATCATTATTCTAGCCATAGTCAAGATAAAAAAAAACATTGAGACTAGTTCCCTAAAGATGGTTTAACACGGCTTATCGTATAGGCAATATAGGTGCATAACAATGTTAACTAACAGCAGCCAGCAGGTAGTAGGTACCTATAACGATCTTACAAGTTACTGAGTGCTCTACGTCTTATATTAATTGCAAGTGACACATTACACATACAAGTATGTTTTATTTCATTCTACCACTTCACGGGGCAAACGTAGGGGAGGGGGGTTGATGGTTCAAACCTCTCCACCAAATATCAGGAAAAAATATTAATTACATGATCTAAATTTAATAGCTTGGTATTTCAAAGTTTCCCGTGAGACTTTAAATTAAAATAGAATTAAGATAGATAATTAATAACCTATGGCATGTAAATTCAAGTAAACAATAAAGTTATAATTAAACTTGATGATAATGCATTGAATGTGCAATAAATAAATAATAGCCTATGGTTACCGATCGCTGCGAACGTTCGTCTAGAACGTGAAATTGACGTTCATAATAATATTATCACACGTCATTTGATAGTTATTGGGTTTTGTAAGCAACTGATTTTATAAAATGAAATTTTTTTTTAACAAATCTTATTCAAACAATTCAAAAATAAAATGAAATACTTCAAAGCATCATACCTAAAAAGACATTAGAAATACAATTACGTATTGGTTCTTGTTGGATGCCAATAACTGGCAATGGGCTTGTCGAGCTGTAGTATGACGTATGCAAGAAAACTGGATGTAATTTACAGTCGTGATAACGACTAAAAAATATAATAATAATTTATTATTATGATAAAAGTGTTTAACCTTAGGATGTCATCATATATATTTAAATTAATAATTATTGATATTGATATCTTAAGTCCTGGTGATTGGATTTGAATTACTCAGATACAATTTTAAAGCGTCGATAGACCCGTTCGTTGCATAATTCATTGGCGTGAACGTGTGATTGTTACCAGCTGCAATGTCAATATTGATAAATTGTTTACACTTTAATATACTCAATAATATTATACCTGTATATTGTGATAGGATTAAAAATATATACTTTCTTTCGCTATACCAGTATAGTAATCGGTATAGAAACCCGGTAAAAACCTAACTAGGTCGAAAAATGTGATTTACATAATTTATTGTTTCTAACAATAATATTGTACGATTTCGTGTCAATTAGTCTTTCACTGCATCTTGTTGTCTAAGTGCCTGTTGAGTTTTCACTTTTAAACCTTCATTGTTAAGAGGACGCTACACCTGCATGTATTTTCTCCGTCTTACAAACGTACAACATAGCAAAAACTGTTTTGCGTGAAATAAAACCACTCAAGCTGTAGTCAAAACTGAGCAACCACATGTTCATACCATTAAAAGGAGAACATTTGATGTACAACATCGTTTTTATTTTTTCGATATCACAAATACAAGAAAAGTTATTCAAGTTTGAAATAATTAATTTATAAACAATAAGAACCTTCTTGTATTTGTGATATCGAAAAATTAAAAACCATATAGCACAGTAAATGTTCTCCTCTTAATGGTATGTAAACTTGGTTGCTCAGTTTGGACTACAGTGTGAGTGGTTCTATTTCACGCTAAACAGTTTTTGCTATGTTTTACGTTTAAAGTACGCAGAGAACACTTGCGGATGTGGCGTCCTCTTAATACCTAAAATTAAAATACAGTTAGCCATTTCAGTAACTACTGCATATATGAACGTAATGAACCATTCTTCAAGTTTCTGGAGTAGTATCTAGTCATTTAATATGATTCTGTGTCAGTGTATGAGAAGTATATGAACATATGAACATTGTGTGTATTCCGTTATTGTCGTTTTCTCGAAACAAGCTCAATTGAGTGTCATATTAGTTCCGTGCCTAATTTCGTACATAATTGTTAATTAACCATAATAATCAAATAATATTGTATAATAATATT
Organism: Myzus persicae; assembly: GCF_001856785.1. Taxonomy (NCBI): domain Eukaryota; kingdom Metazoa; phylum Arthropoda; class Insecta; order Hemiptera; family Aphididae; genus Myzus; species Myzus persicae. The sequence goes on along the minus strand of NW_019101546.1, from coordinate 59,659 downwards.
AAATTTATAAATGTATAATTAATTTTAAATGCAATAATTTGTTATATGACGTGTACATACTAGTTACTTTTGAGTTTTGATTATACTTACCTAGGTACTTAGCTAAAAAACCGATGTTACAAAATATGAAAAAATAAAAAATACGACACATTATTATAGAAATACTACTAAATTACTATATAGGTTTTTCTATATAGGGTGACTTCAGATTTTTAGAAAATACCTTGGGGTGCAAAAAAGATTAGAATCTCAGCTTTATACTGTCATCCATCGATTCCTAGGCCCGACTCGGTGACACGGTTTGCGTGTGATAGTGTCTGTAGACGATGGTAATGGCAGCGTCATCTATCGGAGTAGTGTTTTACTTTTCAGCGCTTGCCGAAAAACCGATCACGTACGCTACATGACAGCGTTTACGATTTTTTTGTACAATTTTGTGTATTCGTGACAACATTCGTCTCATAGATTTTTAGATTTACGGTTGTCTTTTTAAGATATTTTAATTTTTATGCAATATATTATGAAAATTGATTGTTATATTTTTAATAAATATAGCATTAAAATTGAAATATCGTAAAAAAACCCGACATCTAAACAGATGAATAATATTATGTCCCTATAACTAATTGTTTAATAATACCATAGGTAGGTACGATTACAAATTTTAACTTGGTGGAAACTATTATGGTAGTTATGTTCTTTGTGATAATTGATGAATAATTTTTGATTCGTTGTACCATTGATTATAAATACTAGTATTTATAATCAATGGTTGTACCTTACCATATTTTTTAAATAAGTAACAAGTATCGGCCATTTGAAAAACTTACTAACTAAAACTTTGCAATCGATATTGTTCAATGCCCCTCCATTACAAAAAAACATAAGAAGGACACAATGTAGTCTTACCGGCGACTGACCCCTGACCATACCATGTATTACTAGACCATATAACTATTTATTAGCAGACCACGTCGAGACTAACCCGATTTAAAAAAAAATTATTCTGTCAGACCATAACATACTTATTATGCATTTTAATATTTCGAAGGGCTCAAGGGCCGCGGCCGCCGCCCATCTTCATCACTTGACACTGTCTACAACTACTTACTAGTTACTACCGAGTAATGAGTATCTACCTCCGCCGGCTAGAGTGACCAGCTTACGGATAAGTGAGAAAGACTAATATTGTGTGAAGTGTGATTGTAAGAGCTGGTTAATATTTTACAGCAGACGTTACTCGTGAACTGTTGCATACTTCTTTGTTTTTCTTTATTGCATAAACATTTCTATTCGAAAAATTGAATTCATATTGTACAAATTTAAAAATGTAGTGTAAAGAGAATAATGTATTTTCCCGGCTCTGTTGGCTGCACTGTTTAAGACCGGCCGATAGACCGAGATGGACGCTGCTGAATTCATCGGCTGCGGCTACCCGGCAGCGTTTCGACTGTTTCGAGGTTTCGACGCTTTGTCCGTCTGCTGTTGTTTCGTGACCTCATGTCATTTTTTTTACTGTATCTACTTTTGACAAGTGTCAGTCTGCTCAGTGGCCAGTGCTCATCTGCTGCCATTATACGAAATTGAACATTTTGCTGTTTAACGCCGCTTCGTCGTCTTAAACGTTTATTACGGCTGTTAACATTTAGATGTCTCGACGGCCAAGTAAAAAATACTGACGAACGTTGTTTGAACACAATGTAAGCAGTATCACTGAAATGAAAAATTATTAGTACCTACAAAATTCATATACACGGATCGACTTCCTAGTGTCATTTTTACGGTACGTGCAAACAATGAAGTTGTGTGAATAGATAGGTATCGGTTTTTTTTTAACCTAGGTAGTAGATTCTTATTAAATATTAACCTGTAGGTACCTATATCCATATTGTTATATTTCAAATCAACAGTTCTTAATTGAACCTATAGTTATTAAATATTAATTCTGAAAATTGATTGACCACGCGATACTGTTGGTCCACATTATTGATTTTTATATTTTGCAGTGCACATGTTATTCTTGTAATAACTACTGGTGTATTCTAAAACTATATTCTATCCAATAATATAATAATTTAAAGTAGGTACCTAGTACATTTTAATTTTTTCATAGAATTACTCACTGTTGACTAAATTTTAATGCCTAGGTACCTATGTAAATAAGTAGGTATTTTGGTTATCTGATGTATCAAAGAATTAAATTAATGGAGACCAAAATAATAATTGCTGCATTATTAGGTATAGTATGAACTAGAGAAGATATAAATGTTCTTAATTAGCATATTATTGTAGTTACTTGAATTTATTTATGCATGTGTAAATCTAATTTCTAATTTCTCTATTGTATAAACTGAACGGACTAGACCAAAAATACAACTAAAAAAGGTTCTTAAACAGTTGCCTAATGTTAAAATACAAACATAATGTAAGTATAATACCTAGAAAAGAAGACTGCCTAGTCTAATGATATTCAGTTGGAGAGAGCGGAATCATTAGATATTTGCATTGTTCGTTAATCTTTTAAGCAAAACTGTTACAATGAGTTGACATTTTGCAAAAAAAGGGTTCTAAATTTATCTATTCAACCTTCTTGTATGTGGTCTACTGAAACCGTCGAGACTGCATATGCATATTTTTGTGAACACATTTCATAAAAAATAACTAATAAGTATAATTACATAACCCATATGGCTATAAATAATTGTAATGAAGCTTAAATAAAGGTGTGGAAAATAAATAAATAAAGTTGAACATCCGTTCTAGATAATAAACAACCCTCTTGAATGAAATTTAGTCGTGTGATTGTTCGAAATATATATTATCTATTAGCGAATTAACAGAAGGCATGAGAATATCTAATGAGAAGATTAAAAAATATTGGCAAAAACAACAGAAAGTTGAAAAAGTGATTCTTGAATGATCAGTCAATATAATGTCCCATCACGCAGTTCATTGATCAGTTTGTAATGAAAAATCTATTCCAGTAGTAAATCTAACCTAACAGTTCCACAATCACCTTACTCATATATCCTGACTTCACACAGTTTTTTGTCTCCAAGTTAAAACCAAAGCTTAAACGATGTAGTTTTATAAAAATTGTTGACATTAAACAAAATATAGAAATTAATATTTGGGGCATATGAACATTGTCTTTAGTGCCTTAACCAGTATGTTAGAGGACAAGGATATTTCAATGTGACTGAGTGTTTTGGCAGTGGGTTGGGTATTAGTTCTCAAGAAGGTGATTTATAAACAATATCGTAATGGTATATTTTTATTTAGAAAATCTAAGTTTTTATTAATCGCCCATTGTATAATATATCATAATAATTATATTTAATGATGCATTAAGTGTTTTTTATTTGTTAGTTCTAGTTAAACACATCTTTCTTTATAAAAATTAAATTGTTTGTTTAATAGATCTAAAGTATTTATACTACTAATAAGTTGCTCTGAATTTACATTAAAATACATTGTTTAAATTGTTCTTATCAAGAGTACATACCTACGCTATTCTTACAATCTGTTAAACACTATTAAGTAATTTATTACTAAATCCGAATAGAGAACATGGTAATTAAACTATTAGGTATTATTCTATATAAACATAGTTAATCAATTTAGTATAAATACCTATGTAGGTACCTTCCTATTTTGTCTTATTCAAAATTTGCGGTAAAATTATTTTTTAAATGTCTTGGGTTTCTATAATACTACTCAATTAGTTGTATTATTTTTTAACGTACTTAACTCTAATATTTATTAGGTTATCAGTTGAAATAATTAATGCATTTTTGATGCGTGGTTAAAATGTAGTATGAGATAAATGCATTGCATAATATTTATTATTTTATTGACCTAGGACTAAAAATGTCTTATTATTTAACTATAATTGATTGTATTGCAGTAATTAGATAATAAAATAAATGTTTGATAAAACTTATCTGTTGATGTTTATTGTTTATAACATTAATAATTTCAAAAAAAAATTTGGAATTTTCTTATTTTCTATACTATTTCTTTGTCTAATTTTCTGTGTGTGGATTCAATTTTTTACTTATGATGGATTTTTTATAATAAAATATTAAAATATAAGGAGGATGAAGTGGCCGAGTGGATAACGCGTCAATTGCAAAACGCACCGTCGCCGGTTCGAACCTAGGTCACGGGCGGCACTTCTCTCTGGGCAGTCACGGTGTCTGGAGAGAGTGGCTACCATCCCCCCACCCGGGCATGACCCCTACAGTCTCAAAAACCTACCATACCAACCTTACCCCTTGCTCAGTTCATAACCCCTACAACAGCTAATGGCCTTAGTCGCCGGGCTTAATTTCAATAAAAAAAAAAATTAAAATATAACAACCTTCCAATGTAGTTATACCTTAACATAATTTTTTTTTATTATTAAATAATAGTATATACTTTGATGGTTTCTTAAAGTCATAATCTATACATTAATTTTGTAAATATTATAATATTGTTATTACTAATTTATTATAATAGTATTATGTAATTATGACCCATTTTGATCATTAATTCATAGCTTAAGTTTTTTCAGTATGTTTATTATTTAACAAGTAATTTTTAAGTAACTGGTATTGTTGAAAAAAGTTGTTTACTTTTACCATTCCATGTTTGATTGATTAAATAAGTGCATTAATAAATAAATATAGTACATTTTCAATAAATATCACTAAATTATTTTTTATTTTTTTAGGTGAACCCTCAGTCATTGAAGGAAATTATTGTCATACAAAAAGGGAAAATGTTCAATTAATTACAAAGGTAACATATTATAATAATTATATTTATTGAATTCTCCAATTTTTTTTTCTTAAAAAGTGTTATTTTAGTTTTATTTAATATTTATCTACCCATATTGATCTTTAAAAGTGCATTAGTTCATAACATAAACATTTAAATAATGATATTTTATTTAGTAGTTCCTCACTCTCGGCTACAGTTGAATGATAACTGTTTAAAGTCATGTTAGGCACACATACAAATGTCACAGCCCATAGATTGTCATCTGTAACTAATTTATTGGGACCGATTGTATATGACCACTGATCCATACCAGTTCAATTAAATTAATTATAAGTGGTAGCCATTCATATAGGTATATCATAAAAATACTGTAATTTTTGTTTTAGTGTTTAAATTTTTAAAGTTTAAATAGTTAGAATAAATAAATATTATTTAAACTTAAATACCATACATAGACTCAATTTTATTATTTTGATAATGGGTGCATATTCAGTTAGTTTATTTCATAGGGCATTACATACCCATACTGGCACATATTGTGTTCAATATAAAATTAATTTATTTAAGTCAGTGTTTCCCAACTTTTTTACCACCATGGACCACTTTGACAATATTTTATAGGTCGCGAACTACCTCGATTTTACAAAAACTTTTTTTCATTTTTAGTTATTAACAAAAATTTCTAGTATGTTCCTTGATTAGTCGTAATGTTTTTCGCTACTTAAAAAAAAAAACTATTATTTGTAATAGAAATCGAAAAAAAAAATCTATGGTACCGCGGACCACCGGTTAGGAAACACTGATTTAAATGATTCAGTGAGATGTAGATATTATTTTGAGTTAATTTATTATTATATGATGCATTTTAAAATATAAATAAAAAATAAATCAACAAGAGATATAAATTAAATTACTCTGATATCGTAAACAACCAAAGTATATTAGAAATCTTTATTATAAATTTAGTGTGTCATAAGTAGATGTAAGATTTATTTCACATGCATATTTCAATCATAATACAATTTAATTTGTGTATTATAGTTATAAGCTAATAACTATCAGTTCTTTGTAACTTCTAACAACCAGAATATTAAACGGGGAGAGGTAGGGGCTAAAAAAAAAATTGGTCAAACTTTATATTTTAGTTCATTAATGCATAACAAATTTTTGAAATATTCATAAAATCATATTGAAGAGTGATGGTTTATAATGTCTCGTGTCTGTATATTATAATATAATGTAGTTTATGCATTGTTTTGCATGAAGGGTGCAATGGGGTGACTTGTCATCCCCTTGGCAAGTATGCAATGATAGTAATTTTTTTATTTGTAAATAACAAAATATTTTTTCTGACAATACATGATCTTTGAGATGACATTTTACATATGTAACTGTATTATATATATAATTATATATATTATAATATAATATAATAATATAATATTATTATATATATATATTTACATATATTTATGTTAATTATTTCAATTAATTATGTTGGTTCTTGGTTTTTTCAAATGATATTCTCCCCCCCCCTCTTATTTCTGATATATTTTGATTACTGTGTCTTGTAACATATGGTTTATATTTGTAACAAAAAATTAAGAATGTATTTTTTTCTAGCTTAAAGAAGCAATGGATCAATTTTCATGGAAAAAGATTTCTTAGATGCAGTTATTAAATGTTCACCTGTAAACACTTGTCATTTAAGGTATGTTTATACTTAATAATTCCTTTATCCTTTTTTTCATTTAATGAAAATCTTATTTTATCAAATTAGCTTTATTCATACAGTATTATTGTTACTATATATTTCTAATTTAGTACATTAAAAAAAATGTTTATGAAATAATACATTTCTATTATATTGATTGTGGATTTAATCAAATAAATAATTTTATTAAGAGGCTGCCACATGGGCATTTGTTGTCTCTGTCTTACAAATGTACAGCATAGCAAATTGTACGTTCACAAAAATACATTTTACTCTTTAGTTCCTTAAATTAGAGTAAATTTACCTCTTATAAAATTTGGAGGGGCAAGAATATGATCTAACGCAGCGGTTCTCAAACTGGTACACTTTAAACGTCGGCCAGGGTCACCCGGAATTGTTCGAAAAGAGAGGTTTTGGTGGTTTGAAAGTTAAAGGTAGAAACGTTTATATTGGGTTTTAGCTATGTTTTTAACTGTCGGAATGAGGCGGTCTCTGTCCATGGAGGGCATCATTCGATACATAAAAAGAAGCTTAATTAATTTTGGTATTCTGATAACAATTTATTGCATGAAAATATACCTTAAATTTCTATTACTATATAATCATTACAAATATTATGTTATTGATAGGTTGGTATATAAAACTTATTAGTAATGAAATAATCTAGATATTCATGATACATTCATGCTTGTATCTTAACATTTTTTTTCTTGTATGCTGAGCAGATGATATGCTTGTCGATCTCCTTTTACTTAATACAAAATTACTATTTTATTTAATAGGTCGCATAATTTTTAAGTTGTAATAGTAGAGATCAGACCTTTTTTCATTACTAGTATCATTCAAATTGAACAATATTCAAAATGGTTGTTAATTATTAAATTAAATCATAACATGTGTATTTATAATTAAGACAATTTTCAATAGGTGAAATACAAATTAAATATAAATAGATTGAATTGTATAGTTTGTACTTCCTTATCGTATTATATAAGATACTTTTTATAAAGAAAAATCTAAAATAATTTCTAAATACTATTTATTAGTTGCATTATAACATTTAATACATTTGTACAGACCATGTAAACATTTTTGTTATTTTAATAGGTACCAAATTCTTTTGTACCTGAAAAAATATTGAAATATTGGATATTAATTAGACCTATGTATTAACAATTAACATAGGTATTACAGAATTAAATACGTGATATTTCTCAAACAAATCCTTTGTAAACATTTAGTAACCAAAATTACATTAAGCTTCGATGTAACATTTATTTATCCTTATTTTAAAATAAAAACTCAAATCATAATGCTTGAAAGTTAAAACAAAAATATTAAGGATTTATGATTATAATAAAAGTGGGCAGTGGTTACCATCTCAAGGATAAAATCATTTAATATACATAGAAAAAAATTAATTTGCCTACATAAAAATTTAAAATATTGAATTTTCGTGAATGTGGGATAAAAGTGGAAACACAGCTTCCACAAGGTGGACAAACTCCTTAATGTGGTATGGTTGGGTCTTACCACTGATAGTCGATAGACATCATAAACAAATATAGGCAACAAAAATTGCTTCCTTCTATACTAAGTTGCCTACTTTTTTATTATCTAGTAAAACATAATTACTGTAAACGAGTTTGATAAATGAATTAAGATTTTATATCTACTTATTATATACTTTTTATTTATATATATTTATTAATTAAATTAAATTCTTAATGCCTAAATTCAGTATTAAATACAATTTGGAGTACGTGTTAGTTAAGGTTTCCTTATGTTTTTATTAATAAAAATTTGTTTTGTTAAACCTAATTTCTTTGGTAAAATTATTTTTATTTTATCATTTATAAGATTAATGCATTTGATTGTTAATACATTATTGCTCTCCGGTCATAAAAGATAATTTCCTTTAATTCATTACTATATATAACTATAAATCGTAACTTGCTCTATTAATATAACTGATAAAAGCTCTATGTTTTGTTTTACTAACCAAAAATAAAATAAACATTATAACATTTATAACTTATAATCATAATAATTGAATGTTGAAATATATCAATCATATTCGTATGCCATGGGTAGTTCGTAGTTCGAATGTATAATTGCATTTTATTTATACAACGTCAGTTATGTTCAGTATACCTAATAATTTATTATTACACAATTCAAGTATTCTAAGGAGTCCATAGGTATTCAATTACATTTTTTTCCAAAAAAATTTGAAAATTATTTCTTTGACGTTTATTTATTCTGTTTCATTTTTTATAAGATTATGATTCATTACTTCACTATATTACGTTAAAAACATTTTAATGTGTACGTACACTTCACACGAGTGCATAATATGCAAGGAAAATAATAAAATAAAGAGGCAAATAACCTTGATGTAAGAGTGCAACGATCTTAACGATGCTAAAACCCAAAAAATCAAACCCGTTCTTTTTATTCAATTTTAATTTTATTAATCATATTTAATGGATAGTATTAAAATTATCACAACACATTTTTAAAAATATGTAGATTTAATTTTTGTAGGTACCTATTTGTCACCAAAATAAAGTAGATTTATTAATATGCATATTTTATGAACTTGATAACAATAAATACAATTCAAAATAACTATAATTAATTAAGATCAAATTAACCTTAATTTTAATGTCGTAGTCTTTAGTTTCATAAAAGGTCAACTTATACTAAAACAAAGATTATCTGGAATAAAAATTCGTCATGTTACGTGTAGGTGTAGTCCAATATAATATGACTTGTTATTAATAAATTGTATACAAATTGATTAGATAATCTAACTTAGTATTTATTATTTACTATTTTACTAAGCATATCGATAAAATAACTTTAAAATCTCAACATTATTAATGTTTAGATTATTATTTAGATCATTATCAAATAATGTGTCGATTGTTAAGGTGCGTACACAAATGAAGACCATATTGAAATTGCACATTGTCGAAAATCAATTTTAACCGGGAGTTTTGAAGGCGATATAATAATTTCGGAGCTATCACATTATTTGTTTAGTTATATAGTCATTTTGACCGCATGAGCATAATGTGTGTATCCCACCGTTGCCCCGTTGTGTACTATTATTTCGTCAAGCTTTCGTGTGTGTGCTTTCTTACTTCTCGGCCACGGGCCATTTACGTCGACCACCGGTCGGTCGGCTGGCCAAGACCGCTGTCGTGCGCGCGTGTGTGCCTCGCGGCGGAAACCGGTTTTCCGGCACGGTAGATTTTCTTTTGGTTCGTTAACCTTTTTGCGAGAAGAAAAAAAGATTGAAAAAAAAATTGCATAATAATAAACGAATGGTAGCCACAAGACGACGACGATGGCCGACGGTGATTGCAATGTAATCGCAATTTTAGTAATTCGCCATTTATATTTTTTTCTTCTCCGAAAATTATAGTACCTCCGCGTATACATGTTAGTATCTAACTATAATGTCTCGTCTTACTCATAATGGCAAGAGGGGTGATGGTTGGCGGGGGCACCTCTATTCGTATTTGTAATATATATATATGTATGTTATACACACACACATAAATATATATATATATATTATAGTAACGTATATTATGTGTACGTATGTGTGAAGTAGGAGGGGTGGTCCGTCGGGCTTGGCGGGTGGGCAGCGGCGGCGGCTGAAGACGTTGACGAGCGTCGTCCTCCGGACGTTCAACTTGGCCGATGTCAAGGGCACACGCTGGTGGTTCGGCTACACGAATCACTGAACTCCTTAGGATCGTTTCTTACACAATCTTGGCCGCGAATAGCTGGAACATAAATACAAGTTGCACACACATTAAATGCGTGTATATTGCATATTACAAACTGTACCTAGTACCTATACGTTGTTGTATGTGTTCATTTTCTCGTGTACGGCACATTATTATTGTGATTATAACGCTGATGAGGTTACACGCATCCTTTTCGTAATTTGCTGAACAAAATACACGTTTGGGCTGTAATCATATAGAGATATTTCCGCTGATTTTAATTTTTACAAAATATATTGAGTAACCCATAAAATGTAAAATACCATTTTTTCCATTTCGTGCGTATACATCGATTAACAATTTTGTTGGTAATTATATTCTAAACAAGAAGAGCTTGTTGAGTTTTCAACCGATTTAAATTTTCTAATATTGCAAAAAAATCTAATTATTGTAGGTTACTAATTCAAATTTAAGCAGCTAATTCTTTTTATTCTGAAATCATGGTGTTTCAAATATTGTTGCTTTAGCACATTGTATCTTATTATCAGAATATTTTATTTCTTACGATTTTCTCTGATTTGATAATAGAAACAATTTTAATGTTAAATTCAAGGTTTTTCTGTTTTTGGCAAAAATTGTTATTTTATTCTTGACAATACTAATAAGAATTGCGTTTTATATATTAAGGAGTATAATATTCAGATTTCAGAAATAAAACTAAAATAGACTGTAAATTGGGTTTTATGATTATTTATGGAGGAATATAAAATTGTAAATAGTCATATAATATTGACAGCATATAATTATTTATTAAAATTTAAACCACATGATTCAACAAAAATAATCTTGAATACAATTATGATTGAATTATAGTATTACCTAAGTTAATTACCTTAAGTCTTAAATAAATTTTGGTTTATTTTAAACTAATTTAAATGTTTTTGTGGCTGCTTATTACAACATGTAGTTAACAACTCGAATGAATTAAATAATATAACAACAAGCGCTTGGTAAAAATCCGGTTATTATTCAGCGTTTGGGCCAATTAAACAAATTAATTAATGGATAATTTAAAATAATTATGATTATAACTATTATATTCAACGTGCAAATATTGATGAGAAAATGTTAGATAAAATGACCTTAAAGTATATTATAATTTTATTAAATGTACTACCTATGAATTATAATTAATATTCCTTTGTATACGTTGCAGAAATATTTTAACAAAAATAACCTTTGGCAGTTTTCTTTCAAAAGGCATTACGATATTTCAGAAATAAGTATAACAAAATATAAATTTTGAGAACTATGTATGTAGTTGGATGTCCAGGTGTTCTTATTTAATCCCTTGTGCATCTCTTCTGAAAACGTTTCAAAATCGTTGCAAGCTGGAAAGATGCCTTTGTGAACGATGAAATTTGTTCTTTTGTGGCGTTTCAGGTAAAAATTCCATCTATTGTAGTAAGGGACCTTTAAAATCGGGGCGTTCAACAGTGGTAAACATGTGTGAACTGTGTAGTGCGTAGGCATAAGTAAAAACTGAAATATTAAGAATACTTATTATTTTCATTTTGGGTTTCTTCATAATCGTTAAAATTGTTGTTGGAGTACGAAATCTCGCTATCGCTTTGTGTATTTAACCGCGTGGGCATAACTTGAAGATGCTTTGTCATTAACATTATAATATTATATAAACACTATGAACTCTTTTAAAATCTTCTTTTAAACATTATATTTTCTTTGTAGTTCTATTTAGTTTTTCATAGAACTATTCTTGTACGTATTTGAAATGTATACATATTACATTATGTATAGTTGACTATTTATAAGATCATAATATTATATAGGTATACTACAAGGTTTTCATCCTTTATTGTATGTATTATATTTTAACTATATGTATAGATTTTAATACGAATTACGATTATATTATTTATGTAATTGATTACATTTCACTGATCCATAGTTTCTAGTTTGTAATAAGCAATAACTTTTATGTTCGAAAGTACAAAATAATGTTTAAACTTAGTTAAAATTAACTATGATTTGTGAATTTGTTTCTGTTTAAAATATTCTTTTAAAAATATTTTTTTTGCTTAATTATATATTATATGGCCTTACCATTAAAATAATGAAACAAGGGAAGTTAAACATTGGATTTCATAATATACATTAATACATATTTTACAGTACATGTAAATATTTATTTAAAAATATTTGTTTCTAGGTTGAAAATTGTACCAAGTTATAAATTAAAGTTAAACAAAAGTATCATATTACAGTATATCTATTTTATATTTATTATATTATATTATGCACCTATTATTGTAATAGTATACAATATATCTTATATCTTATATTCGTATCAAATATCATTTTTTTTATTATTAATTAAAGCAAATCTAAAGAATTGTATGTAATCAAATTTGAATATATTTTCATTTTATATTTACGTGAAAACGTTTCGTCTAGATGACTAGATATGATATAGGTAATATGATTCATCAATTTTAGATAATCTTATTGTATTTATTTATCTCTTACAACCCTCTTGGATATATTTTTCCACAAACAGTTAGACATTTAACAAAATTGCACCAAATAAATTATAATATTATAATATTCCAATTTGTATTGTTAGCCTGGTTTAGTCAACTGGTAAGTGGATTGTATCGACTAAGAATTCATAATTATATTTGTTTGTACATTTTATTTACTGTTCCTCTTTGTGGTTGTTTATCTACGAATTAATTGTTGCTGTTGTGTCCATAGACCTTATACTCAGTATAGGTGTAATGTCGTAGGGTTGTCGCAAGGTTTGGGAATTTGTTTTCTACGTCGCTATAAATAATATTAGGAATATTCTATGTTTTAATATCATTACACTTACACGTCCAAGAGTTTATTCGGGAACTATTCATTATAATTTTTTTCTCAATACGTGTTTCCTAACGAAAATCCGGAAATTGGATGTACAAATTGAAATTAAAAGAAAAGACAGTTTTGTATATAGTTTTTGTTGTCGTCGTCAGACAGATAAAACCGATGACGTAATTTCCTTTTTACTACGATCGGTTGTGGTTGATGTGATAGTGTGATACTGGCATAGTGGCAATAGTGGCATATCACTGCAGCGTGTGTTTGTGAGAGACGCTGCCGCACGCCGGCACGAAACAAAAGTTCGCGTTTGCCAAACATTCGAAATAATAATAATCATAGTTGGTTGGTCGGTCTGTCTGTCTGTCCGTCCGTCCGTCGGTCGCGCGTCGATCCCTGGAATATTGTCGCCGCCGTCCGTTCGATTCCAGTCCGCACTCGTCGGTTGTGGCAACACTGCGAGCGCGACGCGTCCGTGTTGTGCGTTCCCTCGCGCGCGAGCCTGCCGCGCCGTTCGTCGTGTTATGTTGTTACCTGGTGCATGTGTGCGTGTGCGCGCCGTGTGTTGCGGGGCGAGACCGGTTTGGCGTCATTCGCGAACACCGCAGACAAGGAGCATTTGACCATGATTTGTGCCGGGCTGAGGTCGTTTCTTCTCACCCATTGTCTTCGTAGACCTTCAAGGACTCCGCAGCCGTCTCTGCAACCACCTGTCCGTCATAATATTGAACATGGTATATTTTTCTTTTATTAGTATTTTCAGTTTTTGTTACGTTTCTCTGCACTTCGTGTCTCCGTATGTATTATGATAGAATTAATTTTTTTCCGATCTCTTCGGGTCGCTGAAAAAAAAGAACGTTAACATTACCTAAGTCTGTGCGCGTAACTTGAAATTTTATTATTTCAACCCCTTCAGAGCATTTTACGTCTCGTCACTGGGTAAGTATTATTGTGACAGTACAACATCAATATTTTCATCCATAAGGTTAATTATTATTAAATTATGTACCTATATGTATTTTTTTTTACTGATTTAATAACGCGTTTCCCGATGTTAACGTACGGCTAGAGAAACCTTACGGTGTCTGAATGGCTTGTCATTACTCATTATGTAACTCAACAATTTTTCCTTTCAAGGTCTGGTCGGTCGTTCGGGGAAAAAAATCTATGTTTAAAAATAATCGTCTTGTGTATGTTTCCCCGTGTGAAACCCTCAAGGTCTTGGCGTTTTTATCTCTAAACGCCCAAATGTCTAAAAATAATTTAATTACTTTTTCGATTATACATATTTCTTTTGGTAATATACTATTATCTACTACCTGCGGCTCGTTGAATTCAACATCATGGATCTATCATTTAATAGGTATATTTTCATTATGTTGGTTAATTTTAGTTACATTTTAATAAGTAATAACTTGCAAATGAAATAAAGGTTTCGACTTGATATAAGGTAGTCTCCAGTTTTGTCGTTCTCTGTTTAAATCTTAAAAATTATTTAATTGTATGGTCATTTTATAAAAGTAAATTTGTTTTATACTTACGATTGTTTAGTATAAAACATATTTCTAGTCGAATGTAATACGCTTATTTTAGGTTTATTCGGATACTAATTTTGTTTTATATGTAATGAAAAAATTAATCGGGAAATATTAAAAAAAAATTGTGTGCATCGTCATTATCTAATGTTCTTAAATAAAATTTAGCTAATTATTTTAATTGTATTACTCGACACATAGATTTTACCATATTTTAAAATTGTATCTTATAATTTATTATAATACATTTCTAGAATTCAATTTATTCATTTATTCGTAAATTTTATCAATATGAAATTTTATTATTATAATTATGTAGATTCTATTTTTTGAATTAAACTTATATATTATTATTATTTAATTTTTGGCAGGTATACAATTTTTACATAATTTCCCTTGTAATAGTTTTGGCGTTTAAACGGGTTGATTTTAAAAATAATACTATTTTAACACATTAAACTTATGTTTTTTCTTAAATATTATGTTTTAACCCTTGCATGCAAAATATGATATAATTTAAGTATGGTGCACAAATTATAAACAATAATAACTAGTCAGGTATACAAAATCGATTTTTGAGTAAATTTTTTAGTTACGTTGTATTATTTAATTAAAAAAAATTACAACGTATAATTATTTTATTTTAAGGCGGAAATATCGACAGCATTTTGTTTACACTAAATAATTCTTCTAAAAGCAGTTTCGAAATTTCTGTTATTTAATATTAGTTATATCGGTTTTTTTCTTTTGTACTAATAATTATTTTTACTGTAATAGCCAGTCTGTTTGAAAGGAGATTACAAACCCATAATGATTATTATAATCGCCAAACTGAATTAACGTGTAGCTTTAAATTTATGATATTATGTATACCCAATTATTTCATTAATACTGTTGCTGTGTGTGCCTATTTTAGAAAATATAGTATTTTAAGATATTTTCTCGATTCCCGTATTTCTATGTTTGTGATAAATATGTTGGGCATATGTATTGTATTGTAAATTGTATCTGCTATTCTAATGCCGCTTCAAAATTAACAACATAGAATTTTCATTAAAAAATTTTTCCGATCGACATGGAGTAGAAGCCCCTTCTTTCTACTTATTATTATAATATAATATTGTTTTGCTCGCAGGCCCCCGAATTTCGTTAAAATTTCAATGTGAATGTTGTCGTGTTTTCTCACCGCTGGGGCTGCATGCTCGCATTATTGTTGTCACCCCTGATGAAAAAAACGGTTAATCATATAATGGATATTAGCTCGTATAGAGGAGGAGTGACGGCGGCGGATAGGACCGAAAACGACCTACACCACCGCCGCTGACTACCGTGCGTACACGCGGGGACCATTGTTAAAATTCTTACCCTAGGTTAGTTGTTCACCCTTACCATGGGCGTTGGCGCCGTATGGTATGATATTGCGCTCGTCGTTGAGAGGGGGTGTCCCTTCGGCCTCCACGGTCCCCCTCCACCCCCTTACCGTCGTTGTTCGTTGCCGGCTAGCAACGCCGCACACCGTACGTCCGTACCGCGCATACGCACCGGAGTACGCACGGCTCTCGGACCTCGGTTGCCGGCAGTTCAGTTCTCGTCTCGGTCTGCGTCCCTTGCGATCCGATCCGATGGCTTTGTTTTTTTTTTTATGTTTAACTTAATATTTCCCTATCGGTGTTCAGTTTGTTCTGTGTATTATTTTATTATTTTTACTCACCGCTCATCCGCGTTGGTGTGGCGTACACCATTCGTCGAGGTAAGAATGAGTACATTTATTTTTAAACTTGTGTTGATGGATATTGTTTGTTGTTCGGCTAACAGTAACACGTGAAAATATTTTAGTTGTCGTACTCAATTTATTCTCGTCTTTTCGAAAACGTCATTCATTTGAATACCTAGTTGGTAGTCTTAGGCCGACTGAGTAGATCCTTTTAATATAGATCAACATTTTTAACAGTTCCCGATTTGACTTAAGGTCATTGTGTCTATTTGTGTTTTGATGTAGATGTAAACGGATAAAACGTTATATTATACAAAACAAAAATGTTTCCAATTTAGTGTGTGTAAGTTCAATACCGCAGTGTATAAAACCATTCGATAAAAACAGATGGCAAGCCTGTGTATGTGTGTGTTTGCTGTTTGAAGGTCATAGCCGGCATCGGCTTCCTACGCGACCCTCGCCCATCCCCCACAAGTCACCCTAATCGAATGAACCGTCTGTTTTTATAATATATACGTATACTATATATACACACGTACACACAAAATCATATATATATTTTTTCCTCTAACCCCCAAAGTCACGGTATTTCACGCAAACTCATTTTTCTTACACTCTTACCAATTCACATTTTAACTTTTTACTCTTCAGTGTATCTACGCATACTGATAAAATAATATTTTTCTTTCCGGCTTTTAAACGTGGTAATTTATCATCTAACATTTCACTTTATTCGAGTATAACGAACGCAAGAATCGATTAATATTGTTTTTGTTCCCTTCATCCCTTTTGCGTGACCTATAGCATTTGTGCTCTTCCCTTTTATGCATCCGAACATCTGCCTTGAAACCCTCGTAGCCAAAATATATATTATATTGAAATGTTTTTCTTTTGTACAACAAACCTATCGAAGAATGATAATGATCATAATAACATTGGCTATTTATTTTTTCTACCAGTTTACTTTTTAAACCTAGTAAAAACAAAAATCGTTGATACTAACTTATTTTTAATCATAAGGATGACTGTTATACTAAATTAATGTCAATACCTAGTTATTTGAAATTTTGTACTTAGCTTAACCATATGATAGCGTCTAATAGTATACCGGTTAAATCTATATTATCTTAAGTAATTTTAGTATTTATTTTAATGATTTACGGCTAATTTGTAATCGTATAAAATTGTGAAATAAGTTTTTTAAATTTATATTTTGTGATGTACATTATTATTCAATGTGTGTGATAAGTATTTTTAAACCCTTTCAGGTTATTGACTTCTCACTTCCTTTTTTTTATATTTCATATCGTCAGTAATTATATAAAATTAACTCTTACTCACTATGGCAACAATCTTAAAATAAAATAATTGTACATTTCTAATCCTTTTTCATCTTATAAATTCAAATATATATAATAGTCGTTATAAAGACTGTTACTGCTATTCAAGTTGCCATAGGAATAAATAATAAATAAACTGCTGTAGTAGTTGCTGTAAAGTCAATTATGATTGGCTGCTGGCGTGTACAGGTTACTAAGAGTTATTGAACCTGACAAGACAACCTTGAATCGTCGCTGAATTTGGCATAGCGGTATTCACCGAACATCGTCTCTCCTGGGTATATAATAATGATCATATAAAAAAAAATTACTGTGGAGAGGGGATGACTATAAACACTGGATAAAATCGTGATTCAAGCTGTGGTAACTCCAAACCATTGCCGGCGTTTTATTTTGTATCCCGCAATGGTTGGAAGTTCCTCACTTTGGTCACGCAAACCTGCTCATTTGACTTCAAATTACATCGCTGTGAATCAGTCTTCATTTCAACTGTTTTGTAATGGGTTTTGGTAACTCCACCACCGATTGCGTTTTTAAGTTTGTTCCGCAGCCGGTGGTGACTGTTTCCACACGCTGTTACAAATATTATCTTCAGTCCAGCCCTGTAGATAGACAGCAATTAATACTAGTTTATGAAATATTAATTATATATTAGTTAGTGTTATTACTTAATGTTCAATTATCTTATTTTAAAAATCATTGTAATTTTGTTGTAGTCCTAGTACCTATTTACATCATGTCTAATATAATATGTAATATTATTAATATTCATATAATAGATGTTAATAGGTGTTGTAGTATGATAAAATGTACCTATATATTTTTATTTTTATTTGTAATTTAAATCAACTTTTTACATAATTTAAAATACTGTAAGTAAGTTATATCTCACAATATTAATAACATATTTAAGTATAATCCTTACAAATGGTGATGCTATTAACGTTTTGCTACCCATTATTTGTTTGGTATATAAAAAGATTCAAGTGTCCAGGAGGGCAATCTTTTTTTGGAATCTTATAAAACACGTTTTATAATGACTCATGATAGTTGTTGTGATGGGTTAACCTTATATAACTACTAAAATAATTCATGAATTGTGTATTTCGTGTCAAACTTATTCTCAGGGGATCTATTTTTCAATATGTTACAATCGAATTGTTGATTTGGAATCCGTAAACAAATTAAAAATAACAAATAATTACTTTACCTAATAAAACGACTATTTCATTTACACTAGGTTTTTTTTAAAATATAATGTTGTGGAATGTTAATTATTAAATCCTACTCGTTTGGTTATGCTGTGGATTAGTCGAGCGGTGGTAAATATTTGTCTAAAACTGGTTTATTGAAAAAAAATGTATATTTTAGTCTACACGAAGAATAATAAATATTTTTCAGACGAGCCACTCTATATATAGCTACCCGAACTCATTATATATCCCTCGACTGCCGAGACGCTCGGTTATGTCAAAATTAGTTACACGCGTCTTTTTAAAAATGTTGGAACACATAATTTACACAGTATTTAACATTTCTCGAAGAACCGCAACTATTGTTCGTATTAAGAAGTTTTCCATGTTTTTTCTTCTGCATGTGTTAGATTTTTTGAGATTTTGATTTTTTTTTACGATGTTCTTTCTTGTTAGGTCTTTAAATTTTGCAATAACATTGTCGAAAGAGAATTTGATATAATATTCGCTGTTGTGCTATTTTAAGTCGTTATAGTTTTATATTATTTACTATTTGTGGCTGTGGGAAATGGAACTTGGATAGAAGTATTGTGTTATATATATCCTTGGTCAATGATGTATTATTTATTATTGTGTACGTATGAAATCTTAACTACATACGTGTATATATATAATTGCACAGACATGAATTGCAGTGGTTAGACGATGAAAGAGGAAGAGGAGGAGGAGTTAGCAGGTTTTGTTCAGGTGAATGGATAGAGTTCTTAGACCGATGGCCGGACGTTCAACTCTTCTCCACGGTACATGAACTCGTAGCGGTAGTAGTCTGATAGGAAACCATCTGGGAAAATTCTTTATAATTCTTTCGTAGTTAAATTCGAGTGCTGATGTTTGTAATTTTTTTTATGAAATAATTGTACAATATTAAAATTAAAATTGCACCAGTTGACTGTAAAACACTTAAATTATGAAATAATCCGTACGTTTGTGTAAAATTAAATAATGTGCATCGCTAGGTTCCGAGTAGGATGAACTATAGGTGCCAATGACCATGGTCCAAGGATAACCGTTGGCCGTTTTTTATTATTTTTATATCATTATCCATTGTTGAGGCCGCACCCATTTCGTATAATATGAACATTATTATATTGCTTGTGTGGAAAATGCTCGTATTAAATGTACAGCTGTATCTTTTATAATCTGCCGATAAAATTACCGACCTGCTGAAGGCCAAGAGCCTCCTTCAGACAAAAGTTACTTCCTACACTTCCTGACTGTTTTTTTTTTAGTTTAATTTTAATTACAGATGGTGGTTTGAAGTTGTTAATTTATAAATGATAATGATATTTACTTTCAATGTATTCACATTTTTCGCTTTTTGAATAAAAAACGGCTTTGGTTTTATGGTTGATTTTTTTCTTTGAAATTCAATATTAGTGGTTAATTATTTTAATGTAACTTGTCGAAATGATTTCATATTTTTTGAGGTAGAGAATTTGAAACTTGTGTTATACCATCCATGGTAAATGTAAAATTTATTTACAATTGTTATTTATTATAACATCAATAATTAATGATAAATCAAAATATGAAGTTAATGTACATACACAATATAAACATATAAATTTGAAAATCAAAATAACATATAATTCTTAATTAATGGTAAGTTGTTAAGTGAAATAACAAAGATGTGTTTTATATACTAATTGACATAAGTTAAGTTTATAAAATTAGCTTATACATTTTCAATTAACAATAAGTAGAGCAGATTAAAGTGTTAATATATTATATTTTTCAGATTTGTAGAAAGTGCAAGTAAATGATACCAGCATGGTTAATGGGGTAGTAACGTTATACATTCTATATTGTATTATATAAACCAATGTTCTATGTGTCAAACAATATAAATGAATATACAAGGTGATTCTTTTATCAGTTATCCATATTCATGAGTGTTAACTGTTGATTTAAGAATCCCTTGCATATAATATTACTTATAATATTATTATTATAATATTACTTACAACTTAGGTACAAATATTTACTTAATTATTGTGATAAAATGTATTCAATTTTTATTATTTCAGATAACACAGAAAGCAGTTGAAGCTGTCTATTGTTGATGAAAGAAGAAGATATTGAGTCAAATCAAGACAGTTTTGGATATTGATCATTAATTCTTTGCATACATTTTTTTAAGTTTTCAAGTTTATGTAAAATTAAATGTCGGGATCAAATTTTCTATAGACTTCTTATTTTTTGTGAATTCTGTTTTTTTTATAAATCATTTTAAAGTAGAGTTAAGACATGAGTAGTTAACCACTTTTGATCATAACTTAAGTCCAGATTTTTATACAAAAATATTTTTTTAACAAGTGTGTGCTGTTAGATGGGATTAAGAAGTGTTTTTCATAACCTGTAAAATCTATCAAAAAATGTTCTTTTGCATATTAATGCATATTTTGATCTTAGAGAATATTTTAGTTTATGGTACATATAAAAGAATATTTTCGCATGTTTTCACTATATTGGTTTATATTAGAGAAGTATTTTCGAGTTCAAAATTTTTAGTCGCCAATTCCATAATTTACTGTGATAAATAAATTGTTGTTCGTCATAATTCATAAACAAATGTATTTGTATACTGATATTTCCTCCAATATTAAAATTAATAGAAGAGAATAAAATAACCTAAGCTACATAATGTTGCATCATACCTATTATTTTTACGACAATCCAATCGAGATGCTGGTCAGTATGGCTACTAGCTAACTTAGAGCCTGAAAATTTGACACTACATAATATTATTGTACATTTCATTAATAACATTTAATATTTTAATATACATTTTTTCTGATGCTTATGTATTGCAAAATTAATTTAACAAAATAATAAATAATGTATTTAATATATTAATTTATTTTTGCTTATGAATATGAAGTTATGAATTATGCTAAAGAAATTATTAACAATGAATGATTTTTAGAATGTTTTGAAAATATTAAGAATTTTTGGGAATATTTCATCAATTTTTGCTACACATAAACATTGTGTTTCAAACGTTTTAACAGAATATAAATGACTAATCATAATTAGATACTTATCTGATGTCAAAATGTATCTAATAAATATCATAATTTGATAATCCAAATGTTTTTTTTCAACTAGTTATTTCTTAAAATAGTTCAAATATGTGTATGTACTTACATATTGTTGCTGTCGCCCTTAAAGTCACTTAGAGTCGAATACTAAAAATTGGCATTAGTAGTAAACTAAATAACTATCATACTAACTGATATAAACTGATGTAGTTGGGAAAATAAGTGCTTTTATTTTATTTTTACTTTAATTGAACAATTAAGCTTTTGATCCTTAAGTAATTGGTATGTATTTATTCAAATTATTTATTTGTTTGAAAAACTATTTCCAACTTATGATATTAAAGTTGAGTATTATCTGATAATTTAATATTCATGAATTTCAATCAATACATAAGTATAAAATTTAATCTATCAATACTCATTACTCATTAGTAAAGGTTAACTATTTTGCATTTTTTATGTTAAAATGAATTAAATGTTATTGGTAAAAAAAAAACAAGTTTTTGAAATATCTATGTAAATGATGTGGGTATTGCCTATGATTCATTTTGTTGAACTTTTTTTTTTATTGACGTTTTAACTATAGATAAAATCCTTATAACTTCAAACATTGTTCAAAAGAAACACACATTTTGTTTCAGTACTGGTTATTGTTTTATGATTTGTTAGTGTTGTAAGTGATTCCCTAGTTTAATCTCATCTATGTTAAGTTAGAAAAAAATTTCAAGTTTCATCTATAAAAAATAATATATTATAAATTCTTGTAATTTAACACAATTGTTTGTTTTCTCGTTGATTATTTTGGCAAGCTATATGAATGTGAGTTGCGAGGAAAATGATTTATAATTTTATAATTATACTTAGTATTAATGTCTGTATGATATATTATTTTTATTTTATGTTATAGTTTTACAAAGTTACCTAATCTAATACATAGATAGATTTGGTCAACTTTTAATACATTTAATAAAATAAATAAGATTCCAAATGTATTCTTGTGTAGATAATAACACTTATGTTTGTTATTTACTCATCAACTGTAATAATTTGTATATTTATGATCAACCCTAATATTTTAAAGTTTATATCTTAATTTATCTTGAAAGTTAATGAGAAGTTAGTTAAATTACAGAATCTATTTTATATATATGTTATTTTATGTATTTTGTATATATGTTGATAAGATAAGTTATTTTTATTTACATAGGTACTTAACATTTTGAGCATGTAGCTCATATACTAAATAAACAAAATAAATATAAATTGTATTTATCATTTATGTAAGAAAAATTAATGTTTACATACTTTATATTTAAAACACATTCAAATCTAATTCAATTACTATAATTATTGTGTCTAATAATTAATAATTAACATCATTTTATACTTATAGTATGAAAGTTTATGTTCATAATTGCTACTAATTCTCTTTTAATTATTGATTTTATAACAATTTTTATCATTTAACTTAGCCACATGTGTTGTATCTGGCTTACTAACACATAAATAGTGTTTAAAAATTTCATGAAAGGTATAGAAAATGTTGAAATATTTTAATATAATTTGTTTTTATTTATTTTTACATCCGATTTTCATTATTTATTGTTTTCTTTTATATAACAAAAGTATTTAAAATTTAAATTGTTTTTTTGGTTACAAAACATACAACAATATTTAAATGATATCTAAGTACAGAATGCATAAATTATTACACAATTGAATTGCATCTTTTTAAATGTTTTTTTTAGGCATTTATTACAATCTAAAATGTAGTTAAGTTGATGAGTTACATTTTTCACAGAAGCCCAATTGCAATAATTACAAGACATAAATTTTATTTTTTTTTATTCAATTCTAAAAACACTTATGCATTTTTGGTTTATGTTTACCCACGTTGCGCAATTCTGCACTCAATAAACGTATGTGCAGAAATGAATATTGACTAATATATAAAATTTATTCTAACAAATATAAAATTTGTATATAGTACGCACTAATCCACTATAGATAAACCATGTATAAATGTTTAAATTAAGAAAAGAAAATATCAATAAATATCATATACAGTGTTACAAACACATTTGTGATAATATATTACTATATTAGTCATATAATAATATTATATTAGCTTAAATTTAGTTACAAAAATAGTATCATCATTGCATAGTCATCAAAAACAAGACCGTAACATAGTATTATCACTAATATGTTGACCACGTAACTCAATGCATTATTATCTTCAATATTTCACGTTTTTGTAAAATATTTCAAAACCCTACTCGTAACATTCACCTACCAAAATGTATGTTCACTAGTTCCAATTTTTGTTGACTTTAATATTAAAGTGATTTAATTGATATTGTTTTTTTTAAATTTAAATTTGCATTTTATTTTAAAATAATTATAGCAAAATTGATATTGTTGTTATTTTTAATTGTCAATTTACTCAAATATTAAATCTAACAACACAAAACTGAAACTACTAAACACAAAAAAAACTTAATACTTTGTAGGTAATAACTAATAAGTAGCCCAGAATTGTATGCATTATAAATTATAATATTATATAAATAAAATATGCTTTAAAAAATAGAACCATTTTTACACCGAAAATTGCAATAATAATAAACTACTAAATTATTAAACTTTTTTTGGGAAACAAAAATAGGTATTCAAATAATGAAAATTGTATCAAACAGTCAATAGATAAAAATATTTTATTCAGTATTATAAAATGTTCAAAGAGAAAATAAAAATAACGCAGAAAACCTAAAAATAAACAAATAGAACTAAAATCACATTCCATAAATAAATATTTTGAATATAAAATATTGCATTTTCATATTTTATTATATTAAAAGTTGTTTTCTATTTTAATTTTAAAATAATATTATAATGACAAGTCTAAAAGTGAGACTGTTAAAATATGAAAATGCAATATTTTATAAATTAAATATTAATAAAACTAAAATCTACTATGTATATTAAATTAAATGACATTTTTTGGAACTCTAAGGAAACATGACAAATTGACAATCAAAATTTAAAAACCCACTGCGATGCATGCATTAACATGGACTCTCCACTGTATTGAATGTAACAAATTTTAGCAAAATTCTGAGAAACATGTCAACAAATTTTTCTATAATAAAGTTGATTTATCAATAAATATGCATGTTCTATGCTTTTATGAACTAATTTACCAATTATGCAAAATCAAATTTCGTATTTGAATTCAGTGTGATATGGCAATTAAAACCCTCATTGACTTGCATACACTATGTTCAAACATGCAAATGAAAATCCTGTGCTCAACTAATAAGAAGCACTGATCATAAAAATGGTTATCAAAAATACTTTGAAATCAAAAGTAGGTATGAGCATTTATATTATTATTTATTTGGGTCTGGAAATTACATTTTTTTAGCCACATACACTGGAACTATAGTCTGCATATGCCTATGATTATGTTATTTTAAATTAAAGTGCTTCCCATAGATATGAATGTAACATGATTAAAAAAATATTTGTAATAGTTATAGTTAGCTTATACTTCGATTAGGCCATAGATAGAAAATTATACAAAACCAAAAGTGAATTAAATATTTACATAAATTACATTATTCTGTGTCTTATATAATTTATGATAACTATAATATTATGTTAGTTTATAAATTAAATTGTTATTTTCTATGAATAATGATGTCAAAGATGTCGATAGAAGTTGTTTTATACAAATTTTAGTTTAAAATACAAATTGGGTATATAATTTATATATATAAATATTAATTAAATATACTTAGGTTTAATTCTTACACTTTTTACATAGCATAATTTAAGAGAGATATGAATGATATTAAATTTTTAAATGGTTTAGTTTTGGTGTCATCTATACAGCTTGCTTGTTGTCCAAAATAGGTTTTCACATTCCAGGAATAACCTATTCACCAGATACCTACTATTACTACTTAGCTCCACTGACAAGAAATTATTTAAAAAGTGACCAACTAATAAGAGAGCCATGTCTTTTTGTCAACAATCTATCAAGTTATGATGACTCATTTGGGTTTTTGTTGTATTTTGTCGTTTTTTTTTCTCATTAAAAATATTAACAATAGCGATTATTGATTAAGAATTTACTATGTAATATTATTTATTTAATTTATAAGATATTCAATGTTATTCTATAATATACAAGGTGTAACAGAAAGAACTTACCAATGCAATAACTTTTGTTCTAATCAATATTTAAAACTTTTTTTATATATATATAATTTATAGTCACTTGCTCTACATGTATAATTTAACTAAATTTTGTTTGGATTAGTTTAAAAAAGCCAATTTGTGAATCTGATTATAAGAACAATTTTTATTGTAAAAACACTTATCTAAGTCAAGTAGTTAATTTTTTAGAATTTTTTAAAATATCAATATTTTTTTGATTAAATTCATTTGGAACGTGATAACTTTGTCCAAAATATAATTTTAGGAAATTTGCTGACATGAGTATATTTCTTAAATTATTTACTACTCATATAAAGTTTAACAATTTTGTACTATGTTAAGGTAGCATAGTTTTTTTTATTCTACCGCAGGTAGATAGCCTACCTGATAATATACTGCTCACATTATCACAAGCGAGTCTCAAATATAGTTGGCATTTTTAATGGGCAACGAAGTGCAAGAGATCAGCTAGAAAATATATGATAATGATATTATTGATCTTTGTTTCGACACGACATTACGACGGTTAACTTGTCTACTGACGATCGTACGTAGCAACAGCTGCAACTGCTATATTTATGACGTAGTAATACTTGCCGAAATTATAAACTACAAACTAAGTACTAACATAACATTTTTATTAAGTTAAGAGTTGTATGGAAAACAGCTCAATTGTATAAATTCCGTTATCGATTAATAATAATACTTTTCGTATCGATATGCGATAAACGTGTTTTACTATACGAATTATAATTATAACTATAGAATCATTTTTCAATAACAATATGTGTATAGAATCATTAAAATCATTTGTAAATATTATTATTATTATTTTTTGAAAGGATTTTTCAAAATTAGACCTCCAAGAGCGTAAAAGAGGGGTTTTTATACAGCTATATAATACACGGGCACCGCAGTGACGGGGCACCTAGTACAAGTACAATATAATAGAAATCGAAATACGAAGCCAAGTCAATATAGCCTATGTTACACCTATGACTTATATGGCTATATCAATAATAATATATGGTCTTTGGAAAAATAAACAGGCCTAAAACGGTGGCTGATTAGATCGATGACCAAATACTCGTTGAATACTCCCTGGCTTGTGTCTAGCATCATTTTATAAACGACGTACCTATGTAGTACCTGTGGTCTGGGAAATAGTTTAATTTTTCAGTGATGGCTTAGGTCACTTAGGATGAGATTCGAGTCATTGAGCATTGAGCTCATTTGCAATTCAGAGTTTCACCTACGAACTACTACAAGAGATCAACTAATAACTATGACCGCTATCAACGAGACCGAAACCATCGAAGGCCGAAATCATAACTATGGAAATGGAAGTCTAATGTTTGATTACAAGTACTGCAGGAGAACTATAGATTAAGAAGACGAAGAATGACTACGTGCTGCGCTATATTTTGGCAGAATTAATGGCAGATGAGGTGTGCAGAGATACTACTTCTCCACGGCGACGCCGAATCGGTGGGTGCTGCAGCCCTTCGGAACAGACGGGGTGACGACGAGAGTCAGTGAGGAACCTCGGAGAACTGGCCAGGTTGAATAATCCAGGAGCAACCCAGGTAACTTGCGAATCTCCAAGTGGACGGTCGACGATAATCGTCGCTGCCGTGTGGAGAGGAATATTAAACGAGCTGGTCGCTTGTTACTATTGCTGTCGAGGTCCACAGTTCTCTGCTCCCCCCCCCCCCACAGTCGTCTAGGAACATTCAGACAAGACGACAACAGCGACGCGGGGATTGGTACTTGGATGTGCGCTTTACAGTGCTTGGTGGTAAGTCACCCGTGTACGTTCTCGGGGATTGCGGTTGCTGGCGTCACCCGCTGGAGACCCTCTGGCGGCTCAGTGCAAGCCGGGCTGCGCCGGTTGAGCGCGGAGCGACGTTAGGGCTAATAATTATAGGAGCAAGGAGCGACGGACGACGACCGCAGTTAGGTTAACAGTACCATCAACACGACGACGCCTGTGTTCACGACGGCGGCCATAGATAATTATAGAAAAGTTGCCGTCACAACAGTGGTTGTCTGCAGCACCTGCGCATCTTTGTCGCGCACGACTTCGCGCACCAGCCACTCGTCGTCAACTTTTGCCAATTATCATTGTGGTCGTTACCCTCAAGCAAACGCGCACTCGACTGGGACTCATTCACACGAAGGGCCGGCTGCAAGAACGTGTAACCATAGTTAAATGATTATTTTTATTATCAATTTTAGTATGGAGTTGACTTGTGGCCTTCTTATACCGTATACCACAACAGCTACAGCTGTACCCTCTAAAGCTTTTTGTGTCTTGTCTGGTTTTTTTGTATCATACTATTTTTATTCTTCAAACAAGGACACTGCTCCACTTTTTTGTAATCTTTTACTAATGGTTATTTTTTTCCCAAATTTTATAAACCGCATACATTTAATAATGATACTTTCTCATTTACACAAAAAAACATATTGTAAAATCTATACATTCATCGCTTCGCTTAGAATCTAAAATTATGGGCAATAAAATACAATTTTTTACAAATTTTTATTTTGTCCATTTTAATAATAACTAATAATAATAATCGCAGACGGTTAAGCGAGGCATTAGAAAATATTTGTTCAACTTCAACTCTTTCAATAAATCATTTTTTTATTTTGTTAGTTACTTTACCTAATTCGTTAAGCCGTATATTAATTGCACCTCCTTGTTATTCACTATAGTGACTATAAATAACTAAATACGGTCATAATATTATAATATCGCAGGCAGCTGCTGCGCCGCTGCGGGTTAAGGAATAAACAACATTATTTCAATACAACAATAATATTGAACATAGCATGATTAGCATGAATGTTAATTTGTAGCATTGCATACATGTGATACTTGTAACATTTAAATAATGTTACTTAATGATACATTAGATATTATTCTTATGGAACAATCATTCAATATTTCATTATTGTTACTTAGTAATATTTTTATGCGATCAAAACTTAACATAGGGACAACGTTTTGTAACTTAGATTGCACAGTGGGATACTTACTATACGTAGTTCTGATATCTACAATTCATGATTATTGTATGCCCCTGTATATATACATAGTTTTGAAGTACCTGTAAACACAACGAAGCATACTGTGGTGATCAAAACATTTTAGTATGGGGGGGGCTGATTTTTTTAACATACACTATTTGATCATTTAAACTATAATTTATGGTTACCGTTTTATACCTATATACCTATAAGTTGTTATAAATATTGAAAAAACGTCACTGGAGATCTATTACCCCCTCCAAAGGACAACCATTGTTGTGTATACCTAATTGGTAATATTAAGCACGTATTGTGACGTACTTGTGTGTACTACTAATTACTAAATACTATTCATACTAATAATACTTCGTATAATATAATCGTTTATTGTTATTATAGTTATAATAGTTATTACAGTATTATACTTGAGTACGGGGTACCTATGTATCGAAAGTTAGTAATTATTATTTGGACTGCGATTTCAATGCATTTTTTCCTAGGTATTAACTATACCGTACACATATTTTTAATAGTAACTACGAGTCAGTAACTAAGATGTTTGTTCAACTGCAAATAAAATGGATATTCAATGAATGTAGGTACCTATACGTCTACACCAAATTTTATATTTCTTCTTTCCATTTTTTAGAGCATTTCTTGGAATTTTTTACGGTAACTCAATCTTATAAAATATAATTCAAGATTTAACAGAATCATATAAATAAACATATTTTACTAACAAAATAAACATTTAAATCGAAATTGTATCTAATCTTTGTAGCATATTTATAACTCCCATTCAACTAATAAAATCGGTATCTATGATAGCTTTGTGGTACTGAACTCAGATGAACTTGATTTAGCATCATCAAATCAATATACAATATAATATTATATTATATAATTTACCAAATTATACTAATTAACTAAAGTAATACATTTTTATGTACTTGCGTATTACATTTTTTAAATGTTGTATACCTAACAAATATTTTTATTTCTTGTGCATTTTTTAAGTGCATCATTTTAAGGTTTTAGGGCATTAATGCATTTCCTTTGTTTTTTATAGTATTAACATATAGTAACATATAGTTACACTAATGAGTAGATATAGGTTTAAAAATAAATATCTAGAGAAAACTAGAATTATAAATAGGTAGCTAAATTATAGTTTAATTAATAATTGTATTGACGTCAATAATATTATAATTGTGCATTCGTCGTGTCTGATTAGTGATTAGTGGGTTGGTGGTCAATGACGGTCGATGGTGGTGATTCGAGTCTATAGTTACCTATGTGTATATCATTATGTTTTTAATTTGTCCAGTGCAGATGCTGAATTACAGTCGCATTATAATATTAATTATTTATTCGTACTAATTGCTATCTACGTAATTATGATTTATATATATTTTTTGACATTCATGTTTTTGAAACTGGTTATTATTTTAGTAAAAATGTGTGTAAAAAAAAATGTATTAAAATAAATATTAATATTTATTGGTAAATATAAAAATGATTAGATTAACGTTTTATGTGTAAAAAGGACTATCTATGCCTATGAATAAACGTAGGAACTCAGTCTTGTTTTTAAAATATACAATGCAGTAAATACAATGTATTAAAACCTTATATGTATATACCGTATATTGGACATTGGTTGTAAATATTTGGAATTTATGATTAATTTGATTGTTTACTTAGTACTTACATACTGTTACACTGCCACACTGTCACACTGGGTGGTAGGTATAAATGTAGACGTACATAGAATTCGAAAACCGTAAAGCTATTGTCTATGCTATTGTCTATTCTCTATTGTGATTCATAGCTCACGTCAAGAAGTCACGTACACAAGTAAAATATTATCGGTTTGAATGTCAAAATGTCTTAAGATAGGCATGGTGTTTGCTGTTGTAACAGTATAGATATTTCAACGTGCCGTTAATAAAACAACTTTTTTCGTTGTACCTATATAAAAATAATACCTATATGCAGCAGTATGATTATTTCATTATATTGTAATATATATATTTTATGCCATTTACCTACTAATTATATGTATGTAATATTGATATTTCTTTATACCACGTTTCATATTTATACTCATTCTCTATTTATTAAAATTTAGATTGTAACTTCATTTAAATTAGAAAAAACAATGTGTAATATATTGTTTGATAATAGTCATAAAATTCATATTTCTTATAATGTGAATTCCGACATTGAATGGACTAAATATTTAAAAAAGGAGATGACCGATGACAGAAACTAAAAGAAAAACCACAACACATCATTAAAAAATGTAATATTATTATAATGCAATAACCGCTCCTCTCAAAACCTACAATTAATTAAAAATTATTTTATAATATAAAAATAACATTCATCTTGATCAGAGATGGCGAACTTATGACATGTCATATGTTACAAAGTGACACGCGCACACTATTTTAGTGACACTCAAGAATGTGTAAAAGTTTGATAATATTAAAGTTTTTGAAAAAAAAATTGAAGGGTTATCGAACTAGTTGATACGCAGGGAAAACAAAACCCAACCAACATTTTTATTTGACACGCTGGTACAAAAAGGTTTGCCATCTCGATCTAAGCCATTACCAAATACTATTTAGTAGGTATAGAGACAGGCAAGAGTTTAAAATTCGTAAAAAATGCACTATACGATTTATTTTGTTTAAATTTATATTGTTCAGATAAACATACGTATTGGCTATTATTTAGAAACAATACCTTTTACTTTATAAATACTGCGAGAATGTATAAATTTTACAGCGAGTTTTTTTTTTTGAGTGTGTCTGTTTTCATCGTTTGGACTGGTAAAAATGCTTGGATTCTTAATTACAAAATATTCTCTCTCAGGAAAGTGAATTCAGCTTAAACTTTGTGAACAATTGACAAAAACAAAAAAATAAATTAGGAAAAACGAGAGTTTTTACGCAAAACAAGTATTTTACCAAATCGATTTTCTTATTTTGTTGTAATTATTGAAAAACGAGTTCGCATATACTTGACATTTTCACTAAATATATATTATAGTAACATAAATATATTTTCTAGTGTAGAAACATTGGTTTAATTTTAAATTATAACTCCTTTTGAGCTGATTATATACTTTATGTTATTTTTCTATGAATGTGATGGATAAAAAAAGGTTGTTTCGTAAAATAGCTTGAATATTTAATACAGGTTACTCATAACTTGTTATTAACTTTATTTTAAAATATTAAAGATAGGTGCCTACATAATATGCACGATTTTCGTCTTCACTCATATTTTCCTATTCGTAATTTGTATGCAATGATTGAAAGTATACTTTACAATTTACAGTGACTTATTTCAATGTTGAGTTACCTACATTTGATAACTAATGTACCTATAGTTAATCGTTTTCTTACTTTCCCCCTTTTTTTTAGAAAGAGGTTTCAAAATATTAATTATATTTAAAGTCGTATGTTTGGATTATGTATGTGAGATACTCTAAAATGCAAAAAAAAATCCTGAAATGGATAAAAGTAAAAACATCAATAAGCATAATTCAGGTGTCCAAAAAAAAATTGTCTTTAAAATAACGTGTACCTACTACACGGAACGTTTTTTAATAAGTACTCTAAAAATAAATTTCAAATTACATCTAAGTAGATGTTATAATTAATTAGGAATAGGAAGTAAGCTATATTTATCATAATAAATTGTACTACTAATTTCTCCAGACAATACTGTACCTAATGTTTTCATTTAATTAATTTGTTTAAAAATTTTCATTTTATTATTCTCTTTTTTAAACCATGTAGGAGTTATTAGGAATGGTACATTCTATTCCACCTTAATATAATCACTTTCAACGTTGTATGTATATAAGTGCTTAAAAACTT
Source organism: Myzus persicae (assembly GCF_001856785.1). NCBI lineage: Eukaryota > Metazoa > Arthropoda > Insecta > Hemiptera > Aphididae > Myzus > Myzus persicae. Next base: position 26,519 of record NW_019101546.1, on the reverse strand, counting down.
AAATGATTTATATTTATTATTTATAGACGTAACATGTTTTATAAAAAGTTATATAGTTAGGAATTATTAATGACTATACGTAAAAAAACTGCAGTTAACTAAGGGCATACAAATTCTAAATGTTATTCCTGTTCATCAACAGCCTTGATATTGAAAACTCTTCATGACAAACAAGAACGAAATTAGTATTGGGTGAACAACAGATCAATATACCGAATAATAATAAGACTAGACTATTATATACTAAATAGCTGGTAATCGGTATAATGTAAGAGGTCATTGTTTAATAAGCATGAATATTATTTACTGGTACCTATACTATTTTTTGTTGGTAGGATGTATTTTTAGATGTTCTATAATTTTTTCTATCATACAAATATTAACATGTCTTACAAAAAATATTTTAAAAAAGCAGAAGAGTATTTTAAAGTCAGAACCCATCCTCTATACCTTTAAAATATAAATACGGTTAAATATCAATTAATATTATTTAAAGTTTCTTGTAATTACCTTAGCCTTTATATTATACCGAAAGTTTTGTATGTATTATTACTCAAGTTATAACTAATAAATTACACATAAAAAACAGCATAATTTTTAGTTTAAAATTCAAACTAAATCATACTTCTAAATAAATATTGTAGGTACTAGATCATTCGATATATTGATATTGATATGTCAATCAACATTTCAGTTGAACTAATTTGCATTAATTAATTTTACCATATAGATTTAGTATATAAGCTTGTGTTGCTCAATGTTGTCGATAATTTGCTTCCATTCCATTTCAGTGTAAGCAAAATATAATACCTACTAATAATAAATAAATAAGTATAGTAATAATGTATTAACTCATACTCATAAACATTATATAAAGTTATCGTAAAATATTGAAAAAAACAAGACGACATTGAAATCCAGATTGGATATTATGGAGTCATACGAATAGAGAGAGAAAGATAATCAAATACTTATAGTTTGCCTGGAAAATGTTTACCTACGTTCCAAGGTTTCATTGTATCGAAAAATGTCTTTAGTCATCCTGCAACCACCATTCATTGCATAGGACACCGAAAAGCCAAACCGTGTAATGTGCGACAAATCGATGTTATATAATTTTTTTTCTCTCAGAAGATTTGTTGTGATTTAATCGAGAGCATCCGCTTTCAGTAGTGTGCGAAAACATTACGCTAATAGATAACCGTTCAAGGTCGTCCTTTTATAGGGTTTGGGTACGTATACCAAAGTGAGACGTCCGTCTTGCAGTTCAGTTTGTTCAAGAATTCAGACACCAGAGCACACCTCGATACAGAAAAATGAAGATCGTTATGGTAAGTCTATAGTTGAATGCAATTAAATATTTAGAAAATAATTTATAATAACTAATAAGTAATCATTAATGATAAAGTGTATACTGTGTACGCAGTGTGCTGTGCACTCAATTGGTTTTACAAAGATACCTTCCTACAAATTATAAGGGTGTATGCACTTTTAATGTTCATATCATTTCTTAATGAGAGTTACATTTACTTTTTAATATTTAGTTTTGGACTTGGTTTTATTTAAAGGTATAATAGGAAGTTTGGACGTAGGTATATTTAGTAATAAGTAGTATATTGAATAATCGAGTTGAATTATAAACATTTTGCGAATAAAAATAAGATCTTAAACAATCTTAATAATTACATTATCACATTCGTTAGGTATCCTGTTAATTCAATTCAGTTAAAAATAAAAAATTCAAGAATAAAACTTTTAAGAAATAAATCTAAACCTATCGATAGGTACCTATGTAATACTTAGGTAATTATATGTTTTTTTAATTATTTTACTATTTTAGACATCTATAAACATTAAATTGATACTATAATTAAATATACATATGTTTATTGTTCATATTTAATATATTATCAGAATTTCTTCTTTTTATGTATTTAGAAAGTATATATAGGTACTGCCTTTTCTAGAATTTTTGAAAACCGTTAAAATGAGAATATTAAAATTGAACACTTCTATTTTATTATATAATATACTTAAAATATATAGGTACATTCCTTTCAATCTTAACTGAATAAATATCAACAGTCTGCCTTTTTAAATGGAGTATTATTACCGTAGTCAATACAAAATGAAAAATAAACATTTTAACTGTTGTAAGAAATTGTTTAAATTTTAAAACTTAAACAATTTATTGATATTCAAATTAATTCATACCATTTTTAATTATATTTAATGGCTTAAATGATTTAATAATTCTTTATAATATTCATTTCTAGTTTATAAAGTGAACACATTTTTGCTTTTTGTTGAAGGGCACGGCATTGCCGGGTATAGTCACACCATTACACCAACTTTTAATCTGATATAGTTTAATTTAATTTAAAAATTCTAAGCTAGTTCAAATTTGGTATGGAAAAATTGTATGTGATTAAAATATGTATTAATATTTTTAATTCCGACAAAATGTGTGGATGACTGTTAAAACAAATTATATTGAAATATACTCATCATCGTAATATGACAGCTGTATTGTAGTATGCTAGTATTATATTATAGTGTTATAAATTATAGTTTATGAATGAATTTTGAATTGGTTTTTGTTTGACTATTGAATTAATACATATAATTTCTGTCACACACAAAGATCCCTATAATGGTCAATGATTACTTGAAATAACTTGGAATAGTAATTAGTGATGTATTATAGTATTTATATGTATGTTTGTGAAACTATAAATTTTAAATTTTAAAACGGATCATTTTGCGTACTTATGTTTTTAATAAATAAATATGGGTGATAATTTTACGGTTTAAAGTAATAGAATTAAAGATTAATAATGCTTGTTTATAAATAAATTACATTATATTATAACAGTTTAAGTAGATAAGTACCCACTTTAATATAGTCACTATTATACCTACAGTCGAAGTTGACGTCCTTCACCGTAAAAAGCACGTACGGAGATTTGTCAGACTTTGTCGTTAAAAAAAAAAAATAAATAAAACTAGTCATTTTCCATGTTCACAAATATTTCGAGGTTCATAATTTTATTTTACGTTTGTATATTATGTTTAAGACCAGCTGCAGGTAGTTTCTGCTGCAGAGGTCATATCTATATGCATATTTACGTTAAAAGTAAATCCATTAAATAATATTATTAGTTGTATATGTTTCCTAATTTAAGGCTGGTAATTAATATCGACATATAGGTATAATCGATGTATCGTACAAATAAAGTTAAACTGCAGTAGGTTCCTACCTTACAAAATAAGTGTATTATATATTATAATATTGTAAATTAAAATTAGAAAAAATAAATAATAATTACCAACAATTTCGAAACGTGACTCAGGAATCGACAGATATCAATGTTTAATGTTCATGTGATTAATAATGTATGGAATATTAATATTCCCATCTATATTGTTAATAATATATTTATACAGATGATATTATACAAAATTCAGGTATAGGCATGATGTTCTTATAAGTGTATAATAATAATAAATATAAGTATTTTTAAGTATACAAAAATAAAAGTATATAATTTTATATTATGGGTAGTTTAACTTTCAAGGGCACACGAAACCTTAAAATAATATATTACACCCGTATGGCCGTACAAATTGTGATGGTCGATGTCGATTTATTTTAAAATGTTAGTTGTTAAAATATTAGTCTATTATTGATAGTATATTAGTAGTATATTAGTATCACATTAGTTGTTTTAAATTGTAATGCCTTATTTTTTGGTGCATAGATTGTATTATAGTATATCATTACTGTAGCTAACCTGTAGATACATTGAAGAAAACAAAAAATTTATTGTTTTATCGCTATTCTATATATTTTCTATAATACATACGGTGTAGCATTGTGGCGTGTAAGGTGTAAACGTTTTACTTCCTGAATTATATTATTAAATCGTAGCATTTCCTTGCCGCCTCTTCCCTTAATAATAACAGTATAGGTTCACAGCAGTCTTCCAAACTTTAAATATACTTAAAATTAAATGAATACTGCTATTTCTGCATCAGATTTTTAAGGATTTTGGAATATATTTTTTTTTAATAATTATTATTTGTGGTAAAAACATCTTTTCAATGCAGATGATGTATAATACGTATAGATTCACGTGTTACTGCTACGAGTATTCTAAACAAATTGATTTGTATGTGTCATAATAATCAATAGTGGCATTTACAGTTGAAATTAATTTAACAATTATTTAAGAAATCCCAAAATTACCAAATTTAGATGATAATATCTCATGTTTTTGATTTCATTAAGTCTCTCAATGTTGTACCTCAAAGGCTCAAAATGAGATGTATCCTTCAATGATAATCCTGCAGAAAGTAGGTGCCTACCTCAAACATAAGAAAAAAAATTTGGACCACTTGGTTATTTATTAATATTCTATAACAGGTATTATGAACATCCGTAATATGGTATTATAATTATTATTCGATGTATATTTTATCGACTATTATATAATATTCGATGAATATTACATGAATGTACGTATTTTTTTAGCTTAATTTAATATTGGAATTTATGAAATAATTAATTGAATTTAAAAAATGTTCATACGTCAATGGTATGATTTTGAAATGTAAATTATTACCACTTACCAGTTATTGGTAGACTGCAATATTTCTGTAACTAATATTATATTAGTGTATAATACATTATTATATAGTGTACATACAATTCTACGACAAATAACAAAATACTATGTCTTATACATTTTTAGTGCAAAACAGTCTTTTTCGTCATATTTTCTTTGGGGTGCTCATCCCCCCCAAAAAAAAAAATAATACCCTCCTACTTTCGCATCACTACAAAAGTGCACATAAAAGGTATAATCTAATATTATTATCATTACCTATGGATTTACTGTTGGTGTTCGATAGTGTATTGGCAGTAATAATAGTTATTATATAATGCTGTTTGCAGTGTTTGACGATTTTCGTTGCGTCGGCCGTATTAGTGGCCCACAACTGTCAGGCCGCACCCGCTCCGCCACCGTTCACCGATGTAAAGGCAGACCGCGAGAGCCTAGATGGCAACGAAGTGGGACCGGCCGAGGAGGACTGGAAGCTGTACAGCCGGTTGACGAAGACCATGTCGCACGATCCGTCGGACGCCGAGAAGACCCGCGAGCTGCTGAAGGAGATCGAAAAGTATACGCAGCTGGTCAAGTCCGCGGACGCGCTGACCACCGACGTCCCCGCCGACGGCACGACGGAGCTTCCGGACTCAGCGGATACGGCCACGGATGTCACCGAAACGGATCCAGCGTCTTCCGACTGGTTCGCCTCGACGTGGAGGAACATGAACCGGAACGACGACGACGACGGTGAACCGCAAATGGGCAGGCAAGACGACGGCAACGTGGAAGACATCATCAAAAAGATTTCCAACGACTTGAAGAAACTGTACGTCAAGATCAAGCAAGTGATTACGGTGGTGAAAAACTGGTACGCATTATGGAACGTAGCTAATACGGTGTTTGTCGCGGTGGGATGAAATAATTGATATTATTATAACACATTAACACGTCTTCTAATACGCAGTACAATTATAATACATTAATACCCATAAAGTATATTTTAATACCTATACCTGCACAGTTTAGGTATTATACATGCCCGTGCATTGACATAATAATATTATTATTACACATTCATAATTAATCATTTACATCGATATTGAGGATAATAATAATATTAAAAACGGTTAATATGGACGTCACTCATCTCTGTTGCTCGTTTTTATGTACTTACCTAACTCGACACGTCCATTTTTTTACTCACATAGTCGTACATTAATGATGCTGACAATTGCGTAGCCAGGGAGGGGTTGTTTTGCGAGGTGCTGAAATTAAACACCCCCTAAAAAAAGTCCTGGCTTCATCCCTGAACGATATTACGTTGAACCTGCAGTAGCCTTATTCAACAGATATTTCCCGAGGGTTCCATAATAAATGGATAGTATCATACATAAATACATAACGCATAGTCTTGTACTTCTGCACCTCCTTATTATTATTATTATTATGATTTGCATTAGTAGATACTAGAAATGAAATGTATTGAAATAGTGTGTACCTACACCCATACTTAAATGTGAATCGAAATAAGTGGGGGTGGGGTGCGCTTCCAACCGATCATATTTCGGAAGCAAATTATACGTCCATATAATATGATATTATGAATTTTGTATTCCTTAAGAGATGCCTGTGTGGCTGTGCATTCCAATGAATTGTTCGATTTGTTGCTTGTTGGCAAAGATAGATTAAAATAACTTGTTGAAAGTCCGAAATATTTTACATCATCCCGCACATTCTTTAATTTTATAGTAAAATTAATTTGTATAGTTAATATATTATAGATTGAACATTGAACTATAAGTATCGTATATTCGCATGATATACCTAATAATAAAATACATAACTTATAAGTAACATTTATATTTAGGCGCTGCAAGCGAATAGGGAATGTTACAAAATGTTTAAAAATATAACACCATCACATCCAAGCCTTCTGGCTTCTGCACATTTACTATTTAGTCACTTCACTAATAATTAGTACCTTCTTTTATGTATTACTAATGTGAATACAGAATACTATTGGTTAGAAAAATTAACTGGGTAGAAATATAAATGATAAAATCAGATACCTACCTACCCTAACATTAAAAGCAGTTCTTACTAAACATAAGAAGATGTGTTTCTTCTTTACAAAACTTATGGGGAACTCAGAATATTTGTATGTTATAATTTTATATTATAATATATTATTTTTATATTTAAATATTAGTTCTATATACTATAGTTTATATATTTCTAACTCGTAGTCTAAATATTTAGAAGTATAGGTAATAGTTACTTAATACTTAGTAGGTAAGTATCAACGATACCCATTCACTAAGTATAAGCTTAACCACCCATACAAAATGTTTTATTAAATCATTGATTTTAATACTTTTTAATAGGTGTACTAACAATATTTAATTATACAATCAAAGATTAAATATATGAAAAGTATAGATATTATATTTATTAAAGAAATCAAACAAGTTAATATATTTATAGTTGTATTACTTATTTATTTATTATTGTATTAACTAATAATAGTTTTATGTTATAAAAATTTGTATGATTAAAACAATAGCTTTTATATAAAACAAGATAGGTTAGGCCAGGTATCTACCTATTAGGTAGGTATTAGTAATTCCTAACTCATTACTCATTGTCATCATATTCACCGTCATAGGTCTTCTATATTATTGTTTTTATACTTTTTAATATTTTAATTTTCATATTTTTTTTGAGTTTTCATCTTCCCTAGGTATACCTATATGTTTATTATTTAATGACTACCAATAGAATTGTCTCTGTTTCATTAATTTCTAATAATTAAACTTGAAATTGTATTATTTTATATTTTATATTTCATATTATTCTATTTAATGTAATTTTATTTCTACTTTCATTAAAGAATATACAGAATACTATACATAATTTGTACCTATTGTTTATGCGGATTGTTTATGGCGGTCAGATGATGACAAATTAGATATTTTATTTAATCATATTTTTGTGTACTTATTTAGAAATAAAAAACTCTTGATAACTTAAATCACGTTCTCAATGATAACATCTATTTTTACTCATTTTGATTTGTCATACCTCAACTCATATGTTATAATTCATAATTTATTAGTCATAACTAATCATATATTAATTTAAATCTTCATTGAACCCTTGTATTTCAAAATTGTTATGAGACAAAATTGTTTTGCAGGGTCAACCACGCTAAGGGTTCAAGAAGTGAATTTGATGGATATCCAATGTCTGCAAGTGCGTCTGAATCGGATGGAGTATTTGTAATTGCCGATCCTCTAATTGGGGATATAGATAAGTCCAATAAATACATATTACCCATAAGTGATGATTAATATATTAATATTAATTTCCGATTAAACTCTTATGGCTTATTGAAATTCTTACATCAACCTCAAAGTGGTAATTTAAATTATATTATTTAAATTTATTTTTATTTAGTAAAATATTGTTCCTTTATTGTATCATTTATTTATTCTGTACTTATATGATAGTATTTTTACATATATTTTTATTATAGAGCGAACATTTATTAGAACAATGCTCGGGTTGTTATTTGTTGCTGCCTAAGACACAGCAGATAACAACTGAAACAGTTGTACTTAATTATATTATTATTTATCTTTTACCAATACTGAAATAAAATATATATTACTTCTTACAAACTATGTTAATACTTAATGGTGTACACATATTGTAAATCCCAGTATTTTAATATAGTATAATATTATTGAATGATGTTCACCTATACCTATAACTTAAAAGTTTCTTATACTATGTAGTCCATAGAGTACCTACTAGCTGCCTATAATAAGTTTAGTTATACTTCAGATATACCGAGGTGTGCATGTTATCATATTATATACCTACACCCCTCATGACATTTTTCTACTATTGGCTCACCACATTAATGTATTTAGGTACTTAATAAAAAATTGAATCCCCATGCTAGCTGTGCATAAGTAAGATGATTTTTACTCATTGATATTATCTATTAGAGCATGTACATGGTTTAAGGATAATACTTCAGAACTATATAATATTGTACCTATGTGAATATTTAAATATTATTAATTGTTGAGTAATTATTTGTTTCCACGTGTGCATAAATTCATTCATGTACTCATCATAATTACCTCACAAATCAGAAATCACAATACAAACATAACGATGTATATAATAAGACTAAGTACAAAAATTGTCTTGGGGGTAATAGATTAAAATGTATCACACTATCACAGTATATCATCCCCCCACCCATAAAATGACCAAATTACACCACAAAACAAATCACAATGATATACATTGTATAATTTTCACATTTTGGTTATTGGTAAGTACTTGAACATGTTTTAAAAATATATTTTTAAACGTGTTATTGTGTGAGTAAATTTTTAGCCCAGGTAATAAAATTGTATCACTAATGATTTTCAAAATATTTTGTCTTTAGGTGCAATGCTACAAATTAATAGTCCCTTAATAATATTATTCTAAATTTTATGTACAAGACAATATGAATTATTTAGTAATATGAATAAATTAAACTTCGATAATATTAATATTATATTATTAAATTATTTTATCATAAGTTATGGTGTATAAGTAATATTATAACACTCAATGGATTGCAGTGTTTTCACGGCGTAGCTAGGCAAAATAACGTGCATATTTTAATGTTCAGACAGGATAATTATTATACCTTCTTTGGCTTTTATAATATTTATCACATCAGTAATTATTACTAACCTAAACGCTTTGGAGATACTCAGAATAAATTTTAAATGGAGATAACTGATATTGTCACACTTATATTTGGTAATACAAGTTAGTTTTCTTATCAAAATTTAATTTTTCTACTTTTACTACAAACTGTAAATTGTATAGTTTTGAAAAAATTGATTATTAGAGTTAGAACGACTAAAAATCAAATTCTCTTATTTCAGAGATAAATGTTTACAAAATAATATTTATTATGATAAAATGATAAAACATGATAATTTATGGCAGGAATCGAACATTAATTAAGAGGTATAAATGCATACCACCTGGCACCTAGTACATTATACTCATTTAGAGTAAAGTTAAAAGGATAATATCATAATTATAAATTCGTACATTTTATTATACTATGGTAATGGTCTAGTTGTAATAAACAAGATTCAAACTCGACCAATATACGCGTTCTTGAATTCGGATTAGCTGAGTTCAAATTAATATTATATATAAGTAACAAAAAGACTCCTCTAATCATTGGTCTTTGAGTAAACAAATGAGTTCGATGAAATGGTACAATTAAGTACCAACTGAATATTATTGTTACCTATTGTAATTATTTACAGATTACTGAAGCGTCATTTATGTTGCGCTCGATGAAATTGCTTAGGTAGACAGAACACAGGAACGTAGAGTACGATAATATAAATCATTCGCATAACTAAACAGTCGAGTCCGAATCGTGTAATAGAGACAACAGTCATCTCTACATTTTAAGTAACATAATTTATTTGATTTACTATAGGTATAATAACCTACCTTATAGATAAATCATAATAATTCAATCGTTTCAACTCGTACTTCGCTACTTCTGTGGTCTTCAATATACTACCCATAAGAACGGGGTTACTCAGGTGATAGTGTACTGTATATATTATTACCTTTTAAACATTTAATAAACCTTGTATACGTTGCTATATCGTGTTCAATTGTGTTAGATTTATGAACGCAGGTCATAAGTTTCTAGGACCTGTAAAATATAATTTAGAAAACTTTATTAGTATTAATTCAACAACCCGGTTCGCAAGATCGGTTCGTGTACTGGGAATAGCTAACCAACTACTCCTTAACTGGATGGAATTAGTTATTAATATCGACAGCCACTTAAAGTTTTAATTAACGAGGTAGGCGTGTTGCACTATAATATGTAGTATACCAAATACTAATTTTGTTTTATGTGTCTTAAATGTTTTTATTTTTATGATACAAGTATATACTAGTATTATTTAAAATAGTTTTGTAATATCACCTACTAGACTAGGGACCAGTTATGATTATCGATATCCTTTTAATTGCTCAAAATTATTTTGTATTCTTTTATATAGGTAATTTATACACTTGTTACCTATAAATATTAATAAGTATATCACACTTAGTTGATTGTTTGAATATTTGTATTTGTTAATCTATACTCATATATTAAAAAATATTCATTTAATTACAACTTACTTATTACAATATAAAAACATTAGGAATGAAGTATTTTTTAAAATTATGAATGTATGTTAAGTTGTTCTTTGAGTAATGCAATTGTTTTTCTTAAATGTATTAGCCAATAGATTTTTTCAATATATCAATGTCTTTAATAATATTATGAAAATGTAAGCATTCACCTTTTAGATAAGAGAATTTTGGTCATTTTGTAGGCTTCATAACTATTTCTAAGTCCACTGTGTAGTATTTTTATATATCTGTGGAAACTACACTCTGCGCTGGAGGTTTGGCGTTGGTGTTACAAGCGATAACTTGGAAGTTAGCATGGGTTGTATAAACGGTTATTTTGTACAATAAACGAATAAACGATGTCAATATTTAGAAATTGTTCATTAAATAAATAATACCTATAAGTGATTGTTATCAATAGAAATAGTTAGGTTACAAAATGTAACATTGTTTGCCTAACATCTGTGCGAGATTAATGTTGTTTTTGATCGGCTTTATTTTGAAATTTATTTAGCGAAAAACTATTATTGTTTACCTAATAAGCTTGCTATTGAAACTAGTTTCTATTAGTGTTGTTATGTATTTTCGGCTAATTAATGAACGACGTATTGCCATGGTTTGGCAATATATTTGACCGTTTTATTGTAGTAATTCAACACCAGAAGTCAACACCTTCATTCACTCCCTTCGGTCATCCACACAAACTGTCTGTTACACATCTCCTGGCACCGTCCAACAAATAATCAACCGAATCCCAAAACGCAAAGCACCTGGCGCAGACTCCATCACAAATATGGCCATCAAACTCCTACCCAGAAAGTCTGTTATGCTCCTTACTCACATTCTTAACGGTTGCTTACGCATCGGCTACTTCCTTACGGCATGGAAACATGCAATCGTCATAACCATCCCCAAACCAGGTAAAGACCACCGTCATCCAGTCAACTACCGCCCTATTGCACTACTATCCTCCCTCTCAAAAATATTCGAACGAGTCGTCTTAGCGAAACTCAATGCTGCGATTGGCTCCAAAATCAGAAATGAACAATTCGCTTTCCGTCCACAACATTCCACAACCCACCAGCTAGTCGGCCTAATTGACCAATTAGCAGCAAATTCTAACAGCAAACTGCGGACAGCAGCCGTCCTCCTTGACGTCGAAAAAGCCTTCGATCGTGTCTAGCACTCATTCCAATGGACTCGGATCGCCGTGATCTACACCCAGATAACTTCAAGGTATTGATCTACATTATGGAATCGTTTGGACGATTCAAACATAATGGCGTTGATTTTGTATCCGTCATTCCTACATCGTTATGGAAGAAACCTTTCTTCTTAACATTTAGTGATCTACCTGCTGTTGTCGAATGGGCATCAAACCCCGTTCCTGGTGAGTTCGCAGCTCGACGTGAATTCTTTCAGCATAATCCTCTGCCAGGGGCAGTCGTTGATGAAGAACAGTGGATTTTAATTAATCCAGATGACTATTGGGTTCCTGGTTTCACTATCATGAACCTGAGAGACGATTTCGTAAACGTCACTAGGCTGCTGGAAGCCATGAAAACAAAATTTGAGCAGGTGATGGAGCGCCTCACTTATTCCGGAGTGGGAAAATCCGGTTGTCTGATGTCGCTAAGGTCTCCTAACATTTGTGTTCCGTACACAGAATACGTCATTCCCGAAGAACAGGAAGAGGAGCCTGAGCCTACATCGACACGAGGCGGCGTTGCAAAACGCAAGCGTGTGATGACAGCAGCAAGGAGGAGAGAGATCCCACCTGAGCCGGTCTACGAACCAAGGCCGTGTACTATGTCTGAACTGCAGTGGTATGCTTCGCAACCACTTGAAGACCTTGAGGCTTCACTCGGTCTGTTAACGCTCAGTGGTATAACCACCGAAGCTTTGGAACAACGCGTCCAATTGTTCAGAGTTCGTAATCAGTACAACTCCGCAATCCGAATGACTGATGTACAAAAGCTTTGCTTTGTTTGAAGTACTCTGTAACAAGCTTTGCTTTTTGCAGAGGGCAGGATGTGTGCTTGAGGTTTGGGAGGTTTTTTTTTTTTTTTAGAAGTTTATTGGTCGGTTAATTTTTTGGAAGTCTTTACATATGGATGGACGATTTGCTATTTCTTGAATGTGAGTGAAGGGGGATGATTGGATGCGCTGTTTTGTTGAGTTGGTGATGATTGAAGTGTATACGGATATTGATGGCATGTTTAATTGTTTCCTTATAGCTGTGTTGTTGACGAACCAGGGTAGTTTAGATATTGTTCTGAGTGTTGCTGATTGGAATGTTTCTAATTTTTGAAGGTTTGTGAATGATATGAAGGATATCCATGCTGGACTAGCATATGTGAGGACTGGTAGGAGGTATGTTTTGTAATGGAATAATTTCGTTTTTGTTGACAGTTGGCTTTTGTGGTTTAAAATAGGGAAAAGTTGATATCTGACGTATTTCGTTTTATTGATGGTTATTTTGACGTGTTTTGAAAAGTGCGAAATTTTGGTTTATATAGCCAAAACGCGAATAACAATTCTATGATTGGCCAGAAAAAAATCAGTACGATGAGCCTAAATGACATCGTTTGCCCAAAAACAACTACTCAAATATGCTGTTTTTATTCGTCATTCTCGTGAAATATACTTGTTGAGAAACTGTTATTTTCAATTATTATGGATCAATTGAAAGCCCTGTTTATACCATCATCAGAGTATTATTTTGACCAATTATTGTACGATGTATAATTTTGGTTTCTTAATAAATAACCACCAAAATTATTACACTCAGTTCCCGACATTCAAGGCTGTGACCAAGTACACCAGCTCCAAATAAGTTCTTCATTTTGGACTTGCATAATGTTCCCTTTTCAGGGCCACCAAATTACCAATCATTTCGCTTTTTCGTGTCCCTTCACTACTACATACTTAGTGTTTTATTTAATATAATTTACGAAATCTACGGAATCACATTGGATATTTGATATTAATGAATATTTGTGAGTAATAATTAATTAGATTGTGATTATATTGTTTATAATAAAATATAATATAATATGTGAATGTAATTATTTATAGCCTTATTGGTAGTAATACATCTTTCTAAGATTACATTACACTAATGAATAAATTGAAAACGTTCTTGTGAATTTTATAAAATGTTTAATCACTATAATTACAGTCAGTACTTTATGGTCAGGCTTTATGCGTTGCTAGCGGATTTAAATTATGTCAATTTTTTCTGTGAACCTCGTCACATTTAAAATACCATTCAGTTTTTAAACTTTATTGTTTTAGGTTCAAGGTTGTTGGTATTTAAAAACCCTTAAGGTGGGTTATAGTTAATTTAATTAAACTTTAAATGTAAAAAAAAAAAAAAAATTGTAAGTGATTCGTAGTAAAAATATTGAGTGTTTTCTAAAAAAACATCAAAAACACGATTCATGAATAATTCTCACTGCTTATTATTATTAAATTTCACAGGTTCAATAGTAATTGATGCGGATACAGGTGATACAGCTCAATCGTTTAATCTCTAGATTCTTTTCCGGAAATTTTTAGAAGCTGAGTTTGTCTATTTATTCTAGACTCGTTCTTGTCTTCATAGAACTAATAGTGAGTCTTGATAACAACCAGCAGAACATACATAAATATCGGTATTATTTATATAGATTAAATCTTGCATTACTACATGTATATGATGCCTATAATTGTACTGTTGCTGAACACGAAATACTAATAACATTGATAAAATTAACTCCTTGATTTACTTGGCCATTCTGGATAAATTTAAAATAGGCAATTTGTAAATATAATGTTTCACACAAGTGTTGATGGTAAAAACGTTTGTTTAAGTCAAATAGTTTAATTTTTTCGATTTTTTTTAAACATCAATAATTTTTCTGTAATAAATATTATTATTAGAACTTAATAACTTTTTAAAAAATATTTTGTTTGGTTATTTCCTGACAAAGTATATGTATTTATTATTCATAACTGTTGTCATACGCATCATAGTATTATTATTTTTTTTTTTTTCAGGTCTTTCTTTAAGACCCGCTATAGAATGAGAATCATAAGGGCCAAATCATTCATCAAAAAAATAATATTATTATACCTATTTTCTAGTATTTGACAATTTGACATAGCTACATAGGTTTTTTTTATTTTACATTTTTACCTATACATTTTAAAATTAAGTAAAAATATATAAAAATACAAAATACTATATATTTAAGTATTAAATATATAAAATAATTTAATAAAACTATTAAAGATCTAAAATATCAAATATAACACAAAATTTGATTAAAAAAAAATCAACAGGCAAGTAAATAATTTTATTCAAAATCTGGTTGTAATTAATATTGCACTTTTTTCTTAAAAAATATGTATAATATTAACCTATAGATACTTAATTATTTTTCAACTTATTTAAGTTTATTAATGGTTATAAACTTTACATAGTACCTATTACTTATTAGTGAACATCTTATATTTATTTTACTATGTTAAATGAATAAACTAATGTACATGTAATATCAAATGTTTTAAATTATAAAGTACAAAAATTAATAATGAATAAAAACAATACATTTTTAAAACTATAATAGTATAGGTAATGTAGTAATTATTTAACTTACGATGTAGTTAATTTACTAAATTTTTTTTTTTACAAATGTTTTTTTTTGTTGTCGATTTTGCATAGCACAATACTGCCGCATTCGCATCCTTACGTAATAAATACTTACAGTTTTTACAATTTCTGAAGAATGAATATCACATGGGAATGCTATTCTATAATTATCTAAAAGATAATTTAGAGTTAATTGAAATACATCAGTATCTGTACAGTGCATGATGAAGCCTTTTTCTAAAACTAAAACCAAATTGAAAACATGAAAATTAGGGTAAATTAGTTTTCCATTCGACTTTAATAATGTTAAGGTTGCTTCTGGTATATTAGATGATTCAGTAGAACCTTTTAACATTTCTAAACAAATGTTACAATTTGTAGATTTAAATATTTTTCTACACAGATATCCGCACACATAATAAACAACACAACTTATAGTAGATGCTTGGAAATAATTGTGGTTTTCAAATACAGATTCTGGTTCCCAATTACCTTCTTGTATGAATGTATCAAGTTTTAACTTGAAATTTGAAACTATACTAGTTCTTGTAGAAACAGCTGTATTACTGTTACACACTGAAAATGTTAAAAAAATATACAGAATGAAATATTTAAAATATAAATACAAAAAAATTAATTTTTATTTACTTTTAAGCCATCATAATGAGATTTATCAATAGCTTATATTATTTTAACTTTATGAGATATTATTTACCAGTATCACTAAATATTTGTTTAACATCTGTAATATCATTTTAGGAGAAGACGAATCCAAGATTTTACAGTTGCCTGTTTTAGGAGGTTTTAAGACCGAGTACAGAGACAACATCTTATATACTTGAAGAATTGTGGGCGTTGAAGGGTGATCATTTGGCCCGGTTACTTGACGTATAGTGCCAAAAAACACCTGAAATTATGTTATTAGTATCCAGGACTAAACTATACTGCTTATACTTTGTTTTATTTTTAATAATACAATGAATTATTGTTTTAACATTTATTACTCTGCAACAACTGTTAAAAATAATAATATAATATTAATTTCACCTCAATTCGGTCCTGGTTAAATTTATTACTGAGGACATAATGGTACCCACATTCACTCAGTAAATATTTAGACAAATCTATAGTTGATTGCAACGTAACTCTTAGACCTTCAGCAGTTGGTCGAGTAAGAAATTCATCATCAGATATTTTAAAATCTTTATTATTTTGCTCCCAAATATTTGACCAATTGATCATGCTTTCCAAAACCATTTTTTAAAAATTTAATAATTTATTGTGAACTAAAAAGTTTTAAAATTAAAACTAAAAATTCATGTTGTGTATTATAAAGTATATTCACCTTAAAATCACTACAATTTAACTTAATTCCCTCATTTTTGTGTTTTCTATTTAATGCATCAAAGGTGTCATTAAATCTTTTAACAAAGTCCTGAGTTTCTTCACTTCCTTGAAGGTTTATACATTTTTGGTTTCTATAAAATTCCAAAGCATTAGCCATTGAATTACTTAGAACCTAAAACATATTAATATCAATTGAACACAAATTACAAATTTTAACATAATATGTTAGTATCTAAATTACTTGAATGGCTAATTTCACACTCATTTTAGATAAAGAATCCAGATATAAATGTCTCATTGTAATTTTTGGATAAACTCTTAAATTAATCTGACCATTTATGTCATTAATTGTATCGATTTTATGCATTTCCACAAAATGATACCAACTTATACATTTTTTTAGTATCAGATACCTATTATTTTAATATAAATATTAATTAAAAAATAAAAACAAATTTTAATTAGTTGTTAATTGTTATAAAGTATAGTTATTATTAATCATACATTCATACCTTTAAATACTTATTGTTATGTAAGCAATTCCTTACTGTTTTAATGAAGTGTGGTGCATCACTAAGAACATAAATTTTTCTTTTGTCACTAAGCGGATGCATAAAGTAGTTTTTAGACTCTTCCAATTTTCCACTAACTCCAAATTCTTTCCATAACTTCCTATTAGTGGATGCATCATCACTAACTAAACCATCTACCTTAGCACCAGAATTTTCAAGTAAACAAATAGCTTTAATGACAAGCTGGGCTAGTATATAACTTTAAAAAATATTAAATAATTAACAGTTACTAATTAGATAATTAATTTAATATTCTAATTAATATTGAGTTCATTTTTTTGGTGGTAGTTATAAGATTTTAAGATTGTTTGGATACCGACTACAGAGTATATTTGGATTTTGAGGGACTCCACAATATGTAAGGTTTGTATATAAATTAACTAGGAGATGGCGCTACAATCGCTCGTTGACTTTTCGTAACAGATGTGAATCTTTTCATTACACAGTGCACTATTGTTCGTTTCCAGTCCTGTGACCATGACCAAAATAGATTATAGGTGTCAGGCCTGGAATAGAAAAATATAAAACTCGTTCATTGCGTCATAGATTAGGAATATGTGCAAAGTATGTGCAATATTTATTTAATGTATGATTAAGGTGCATCAACTCGTTGTGATTATTGTAATCAACATTGTTATTTGTTTCACATGAAACCGTTCTCTATCTATATTAATTATCTAAATATTTTATTTTATTTTACCAACGTAGTACGACACGGTTGCTAAACTTTCGACGCGTACACGTGAGACTAATCTCGATCATATTTAAAACGGACCAGCAAATCGAACGGACAGCAATTACGATTTTTCCTATATATACCGAGCGCATTTGCAAAATATTGGCACTTCCGACAAGTAACAAAGTGTTCAACATTAAACAATTGTCAAATATAACTTTGTGAGTTCTCAATCAACCAATCAGACAAAATGGCACCTGGAGTCGGCAAGGCGATGAAGAAGTCACCGGGGAAAGCGCAAAAGAACATCGTTGCCAAGCCTAAGGGCGACAGGAAGCGCAAGACCGCGAGGAAGCAAACGTACGGCATCTACATCTATAAAGTGCTCAAACAAGTGCACCCCGACACCGGCGTCTCGTCAAAGGCCATGAGCATCATGAACAGCTTCGTCAACGACCTTTTCGAGCGCATCGCCGGCGAGGCCGGTCGCCTGGTCCAATACAACAATGGTAGGACGTTAACTAGTAGAGAGATCCAGACGGCCGTCCGCCTTTTGTTGCCCGGCGAATTGGCCAAACATGCCGTAAGCGAAGGCACCAAGGCCGTTACCAAGTATACCAGCTCAAAATAATGAAATTTCTACGTAACCTAACAAGCTTCTAATAACGCATATTTTTTTAATGTAATATAATTATAATTTATAATATAGTAACTATTTATAATAACTTAATCACTAAAATATTAATATTAAAACGGTTCTTCTCAGAGCCACAACATTTTACCGATGAAGGGGAGATATCATGTCAAGAAAATGAAAGTAAATTAAAAAAGAAACAAATATTCCAATCCCCGCCAGAATATAGCCCATTGCAAACACCGACA
Source organism: Myzus persicae (assembly GCF_001856785.1). NCBI lineage: Eukaryota > Metazoa > Arthropoda > Insecta > Hemiptera > Aphididae > Myzus > Myzus persicae. The sequence goes on along the minus strand of NW_019101546.1, from coordinate 7,562 downwards.
CTTAACATCCGATGATTCGGAAAATTCGTACACGATGGTTTGAATACTTAATTATAGGAAAAATGTTAATATGCTTCGCATATTTCGAAATGTGTTTGAAAAATAGTTGCCCACGCCCTTCCATTACCTATCTACGGTAAATAAAATCCACAGGGTGTTTATATTTAATTGCAAAAAATATAATTGTCTTTTAAAAATTGGGGAATTTTAAGTATCTATAAAATAATTCTACAAAAATAATAGAAAATTATAAAAAAAATAAACTAAAATTTATTAAAATGAAAGAAATTAAAAATTGTCCTTCTTTGAATAAAAAAACTAAACTTATTAAATTTAAAATAATGATAAAGATAATACAAACAATAATATAACAACATTTTTTCAACTTTAAAAATAAAATATTAACAAGCTTAATATATTTTAAAAAATAACTTGCCCTTACTTCAAATAGTAAAATAAAAAATGATGGTAGCCTTTAAGTTCTAGTGAGTAATAAGTATCAACATTAAAATTATATAAAAATGAATAAATTATGTAGGTATTATGTTTACATTTTGTTCAAAACAATTTTTGCATAGTCATCTCACTAGTTATACAAACTATAGTTTAGTAGAAATAGACAGTTAAATTTTTTTTATAATTTTATTTTGAGGCGATGAAGTCTGTTTTTCAGAACTACAACTTCTTGTAAGCTCATTTGTAGTAAGTTTCGATCTGAATTCCAAGTAATTAATATACATTATTTTCATTGCATTGCAACTTTCTTTGTATTAAATAAATTCATTTACAACAATTACAGCAGTATTAATCATGTAATAAAATCAGGGCTCGAAAACGTTTACATAACGTTATACTAGGTAATATTAAATTTTCATTAAACAAAACGTAGCAATAAACGACCATTTTAGTAAGACACAAAAAATATAACAAAACGATAAACCAATAACTTAAAAAATCATATAACGAAACATAACAGAAAACACAAAAAATCGTAAGTTGATAAACGATCATTAAACGTTATAGTTTATTTTCATAATTTTTACGTATTACGTTTATGATATTAATTAATTAATATTTAATAATATTATATTATTATAATGCACATTGACGTTATAGGCGATTTCAATAAGATTGGAAATAATAGTTAGAATCATAATTCATACCTATAAAAGTAACTATAAACAACTAAGATTATGAGTAAGATATATCCATTACCCTTGCTGTTCTACGAGAAGCAACATTATTTTTTTTTATTGATTACCTATATTTATTATGATATCTAGTTTTTTTTATACATAGTTATTGATTAACATACAGTTTGCAGGATTTTAAGCTTTCCTTTTTTTTAAAAACGGTATCTAGACTATAATTACTCAATTACACAGTATTTTACCAATCAATTTTATCAAAGTTACACAGCATGAAATTGTATTTGTTGTGTCAAAAAGCTTAAAAAATTAACACAAGACTTCTGATATAATATATTTTACATATCAGTTGAACAATTTAAAAATAGATAGGTACTATTTTTTTTTTTTATAAGCATTTAAAGTTAAAATCTTTAGAAAATGTATCATACAAAATGTACAAATTATTTTATTGTTAAAAATTAAAAAATGTTTCAACTTGGATTTATATCTATTAGTTGAAACTCTTAAACAAGGGTCCACGTGAGTAGATAGATTATTCTGTAACCAAGAATAATGATTTAAGTTATTTTATTGTAAATTAAAAATATAACTAGTGAGTTACTTGAAGGCATAATCTGCATAGTGCATACTAAATCCGATCGTTCTATTGATACCACAGACGGTCCAAAACTGTAGGATTCACTAGGTGTGGCTAAAGAAAATGGGTAAATTCGGGTTCGTGTAATGTGCTACGGATGTCACCACTCCGTTTTTAATTTAGCTTCACCCAATTTCGGTGTGCTGAATTAAATAAGATACAAATGAAAAGAGTTTAATTCAATTTTGTGGCCCTGAAAAGGACCGTTTTAACGATACATAAAATCTGAACTAAAAGAACTTATTTGGAGCTGGTGTACTTGGTCACAGCCTTCGTACCTTCACTGACGGCGTGTTTGGCCAATTCACCGGGCAACAAAAGCCTGACGGCTGTTTGGATTTCCCGGCTGGTGATGGTCGAACGCTTGTTGTAGTGGGCCAAACGACTTGATTCGGTTGCGATGCGCTCTAACAGTTCGTTGACGAAACTGTTCATGATGCTCATGGCTTTGGATGACACACCGGTGTCGGGATGTACTTGCTTCAACACTTTGTAGATGTAGATTGCGTACGATTCTTTCCTCTTGGGCTTGCGCTTCTTGTCGGACTTGGCGATGTTCTTTTGTGCCTTGCCGGATGACTTCTTCATCGCTTTACCCGCTGATTTTCCTCCTGGAGACATTTTATTTGTTCTGGATATTGGCTGCTGTTGGCTGATTGAATGTCGGGAACTGAATATTAAAATTTTGGTGGAAAACGGTTATTTATTACCAAACCAAAATTATACATCGTACAATAATTGGTCAAAATAATACTCTGATGATGGTATAAACAGGGCTTTCAATTGATCCATAATAATTGAAAATAACAGTTTCTCAACAAGTATATTTCACGAGAATGACGAATAAAAACAGCATATTTGAGTAGTTGTTTTTGGGCAAACGATGTCATTTAGGCTCTTCGTACTGATTTTTTTCTGGCCAATCATAGAATTGTTATTCGCGTTTTGGCTATATAAACCAAAATTTCGCACTTTTGTACATTAGTAATAACCATTGACAATTCTGTCCTACAAGCAAGCATTACAGCAATCATGACCGGACGCGGAAAAGCAGGCAAAAAGGGAGGCAAATCCAAGACCAGATCGTCCCGTGCCGGACTCCAGTTCCCGGTCGGTCGTATCCATCGTCTTTTGAGAAAAGGAAACTACGCCGAACGTGTCGGAGCCGGAGCACCGGTGTACCTGGCCGCCGTCATGGAATACTTGGCAGCCGAAGTTTTGGAGTTGGCAGGTAATGCCGCCCGTGACAACAAGAAATCTCGTATCATCCCCAGACATTTGCAATTGGCCATCAGAAACGACGAGGAGTTGAACAAATTGTTGTCCGGAGTAACCATCGCTCAAGGTGGTGTGCTGCCCAACATCCAAGCCGTTCTCTTGCCCAAGAAGACCGAGAAGAAAGCTTAGGTTATCACAACCCCAATACCACAAACTCTAAAACGGCCCTTTTTAGGGCCACCAAATTATCTCATCATTTCCCGTCCTTGTAGTTCGTTGTAGAGACACCCTAATTTGTATTATAAAATAAACAGAATAGTGGTGAAGTGCGCGGTTTTATAATAGCAAATGTCACATTAAATTATCTAAGTACATATTATTATAAAAAGAACCAAGAGCAAAGTAGGATATTTAATTTTATCATTATAAGACGAATAAAGAAATACCTCGAATGGAAGTCGAGTAACATTATATATGTCTTTTCAATGATCACGACTATATTGTATGTACATTAATTGTATAATGTATTCACAGAATTAAAAAATAATTGTGTTGGATCAGTAGTTAAGAGAATGCAGATAAAATTATTCGCGAAACGGAAAATTATCTTTAATATCTACATCAAAATATGTTTTACCTAATTTTTATTAATGTTATTATGTTATTAGTAGTTATAAATAAGTTACACATTTTATTCTCCCTTTCTATTTTGTTACATATTTTAATGTAATAATGAAAATATATATTGTGATGTAAAATTACCAAAATGTTCAATTGCCATCTTGTTATTAGTTATTACTTACACTTTCAATCAGTATTGCTATTTCATTTTATTTACATATTTAATAGCCGTGGATAACCACACAATTATACTTATAAGTTATAATGTTATTCTACTGAAAAATATTATGTACTAGTGTAAAAAAAAATAAAAAAAAACAGAATTATAGTCATTTAAAAAAATCTTAATTATTTATTTGCAGATACATAAAATGTTGATACAAACTTTTTTGATTTTTAAACACAAAATTAATTATTAATTAAATTTATCCATATCAAATATTGATGGGCTAATATTGCATATGCCACCAATGATAGTCATTATATCTGAGGCTAAATGGATGTGCGGCCAAGGAAATGTATGCCTAAGTATATTAAATTTTTTTAATCTTTGATTGATTCTTTATGTATGAACCCTAGCCTTGGCAATGTCTTTAGATAAAATTTTATCTTCTTTGCTAAATTGTTGTTGATTTTTTAAAAAAGGAGGGCGGATAACCATAATTTCTTTTTTACTACACAAGTCATCAATTAGGAAACCTTTATCCTCCATCACAGCATCATGTTTTTGCATGCATTCAACCAGATTACTTTGTTCAAATATAGCCTTATCCGAACATCTACCTCCATAAAGCTTACTGATATAAGTTATAATGCCTGCGGGTGCTATACCTATCAAAAATGTTAAAGCATATGTTGATTTATAGTTACTGTAACATTTTATTCTGCATGTTAAGCATGTTGGCCTTTGCAATGACACTTCAGTACAATCAAGTATAACCCTAACGTTAATAAATTTATCAAAGCAATATGGAGTATTTAATGATATTTCTTGTCTAGATGGCCAATTAACTAAACTTTTAAAAATGTGTGCAAGTTGAGGAATCATTGAATTATACAGTAATCGACAAGTCTCCGAAGTTAAGGAATTGAACAAAATACTAAGAATTGCAAAAGACAGTCCCTGTTTCAGTTTTAAAAAGACCATAATAACACGCTCCTTTAAAGTTAAATGGTGCTTGTATCAGGAAAATATGTTTTGTGCTAATCTACAATCTCATCCAAAATTTTGAAAGAATTGATCCCTGTCATCGTAATTAATTTTTGTTTTGAATCTATTAAAGATATAAACGATGTAACAAAATCACCACAAGTTACTTGTACTGCACTATCCTTGAAAGTTGTTGGTTCTGAGATAAGATTATTAGCAACAGTGATGTCTGTTAAAACGTCGTCACAGTCTGGGTGGATTTGTGATGTAGATTCAAATTCCTTGTTCAAATTTGACTCATCAATACACTAGAAATTATATTGTCAAAAATTAAATATTAATCACAGTAAATAATTGTGTAGAAGAAAAATCAGATGAAAATGTAACCATGAAAATACTTACATCACATAATTGTAGTTCCTCATCTTTTGGTACCACATTTTTATTTTTTGGAGAAGATCTTTTCTTAGGCGAAGCTCTCTTTTTTGGAGAAAAGACCTTAATAGACAATTTAGGCAAATTTTGTGGAGGAATTGAGGTAGGCTTGAACCTATAAATTAAATGGTATAAGAAGAAAATAAATCTGCTAAACATAACTCATAAGATATAATAATTATGATTCATAATTAAATTTTTTTAATATTTTCATATAAAATATATTTCATAATTTCTGACATATTTTTTTTACATTCATTTTAATGGATCATGGGTGTATAGCGTTTATAATGAATAGTAAAATGAATTTTTACAAAAAGTACTTGTTAAAGAACAACTTACCTGGTGGATGGAAAAAAATCATTTGCTGTAAAAAGCTTTAAACAAATTTGAATCCGTACATACTCCGACTAGTACCTAGTATATTTCCTAATCTACCTAAATATTTAACAAAAACTATTACCAAACGTAAAGCACCAACAGTAAGAAATGTTTTACACAAAAAAGTTCAAAAAATGTAAGTATTATTTGTAGGTAGGTAGGTATTTAATTTTATTAAAAATTATTATTTAATTGTTTCTGTATCTTCAATAGAACTGGAAAGAATACATATAACAAATGCTTATTGCTTTCGCCTGACAATACTTCACAAAGTAATACATTAACAACCACAATTGCATTGCTTGTAAAAATACTAAACACTTTGTAAATATTATAGCACTTGCAGATACACTATTGTATGACAATATTCTTCTTCGCTTTTCCCTATTATTTCCCCTAAAAATAATAAAATAAATAATATAATTTTTATTGTATAAATAATTGTTTTTAAAATAAAATATAATAAGCATATTTGTTATTTTACTTAATATTATAATGTAATTTAGGTTTAAAAGTAATAACGTTTAAAGAATGAAAAATGAAGTTCAAATCACTTAGTTTGTATCATGATATAATTATTAATTGTTAATTATATCATGGTTTATATTCAAGATTATTAATTGTTAATTATATCATGGTTTATATTCAAGACTTTCAAGGAAGAATTTGGAGTGTATCGATACGTATGAACGTATCGAGGCAATTTTGAGCGTTCAAGAAGTTACACGTGCGGCGGACGTGCAGTATACAAGCGATACGTACCGACCCGTATGGCCGTATCGGACTCGGACTTCGATACGAGGTGGTACGTATCGATACGTATCAAATTTTTCTTCTTGAAAATCTTGATTATGTTATCATGTATTCGTTACTTGGGACACCAATTGATAAGAGCACGCTCTAGTGGTGAAAATAGCTGAAGTGATTTATGTGTCTCTTTTTTTTTTGAGCTGGTCCACCGTATATATCCACCTTGGTCTGAACCACGATGTAGGTAAAACATCGTGGTCTGAATCTTGGAAACGAGCCCGTAAACCAACATGATGTTGGATCCTTGTTTATCCATATTCAGGAAACGTTTACTGTATCATTAGCGGGGTATTAATATTTTGATGAGTGACAACAACTTAAAAACGTGTAATGTTTACTTTGTTAGTGGAAACTGGAAATTGTCCAGGTAATTTTCTAGTCTCCTCAAAATGTCCTCTAATCGTGAGAGAATCATCCGAGAAGTTTGATTTCTGGCTGGAAATCGCTGTCTAGTAAGTAGTTGATAGTTAAATAGACAAAAGCTATAATAGTTAAAGTAATTAACTAGTAACTAATCTATGGGCCAGTAAGTTGCAAGGTTTATAGATAATAGAGGTTGCCTCACAGTCGCGTAAACAAAACGAACCCCCCGCATTCATTCCCTGCCATATGACGTCATTGCCGTACACCACGAATTCAATTACTGCAGTACACGACACTTGTTTATTTTAATTTTTCATTGATCTTTCAATTTTCGTACCCACTAAAATGCTTAATTACTGTACTTGTGGGTGGGGCTAGGTACGTAATGCTCTAAGTGTAAAATAAAGCTATGTATCTATAACAAATAACAATCTCTATTGAACTTGATTTACAAATACCTTTTCTATACTCAATATTTTTCATTATATTTATGTAAATGATTCCTAAAATTATAATATTTTTATTAAATAAATTGGAGGAGGTAATATTGTAATAATAAAATAAAAACACAGCCCATAAATACAGAATATACAAATTTTTTTTAATTATTTTCATTTAAAAACACAATACAATAAACAAATTATAAAGTTATATAAATTTTCAAGTCATAAGTTTTCTCAGCTTTTGAAGTTTTTGTAATTGTAATTTTGCTTTTCTTTTTGAAACTAGAATTTGATGATTTTTATTTGCATATTTCATACGAATAAAGATCCTTTGCCTTACAAATGTATGTATA